>NC_090414.1:8919564-8927064 GCF_036365525.1 Heterodontus francisci
AAATCACCGAAAAAGTGAACTGATAAGGGTATGTAAGTACAGACCTTGGGACAGTACATCACTGATAAAGAGAACTGATAAGGGTATGTAAGTGGAGACCTTAAGACAGCACATCACTGACAAAGAGAACTGATAAGGGTATGTAAGTGCAGACCTTGGGACAGTACATCACTTAAAAATTGTGCTTAGGCAGATAACAGAGAAACAGCAAGAGTTAGAACAAAGGATGTAGTGAATAAGAAACTGCCCCACTAAGATAAAGGCTGACAGCTGCAAGTTAAAACCACATAATGGAGAGCCAAATAAGGTAAAACAAAAAACAAGAGTTAGGGGCTAGAAAGTTAGAGGAGGGGGAGAAGTAAACAGAGGAGGAGACTGTAGCAACCATAGGATAGGTTAGTGTCATAATACGTTATAACCAATAATGTAAAATAAAGGCGTGGACAAATGGATTTGTATTGTATAACATGAACTGAATATGTTGATCGGTGTGCCTGCTTGTAGGACACCCGATCTTGCAAGAACGTTAAATAAACTTACTTCTTCAGAGTTTGACTTGGTGTCAATTATTATCAAGTGGGCTACGTTTCTCACAATTGGGGGCTCGTCCGGGATTCTTCATCATTGCCGGGACCGCGGCCGACGACAGACGAGAAGACGCGTCCCGTTAATTTAAAAACGGTCTCGTTTCTCTCGTTGGTAGCGGACCCGAGTAATCGACTGAAATGATCCTAGGGAAGTCACTCTGAACGAGTATTTAGTGCGGCAGGTACACCGTGAAGTCAGGCAACTCCGTGCAGGGACCAAGGTAAGAAAAACGACTTTTAAGTATTATCTTGGTGACTTATGGTTAACTGTAGGATAAGACCTTCTAAGTACCAAAAGTCCTTGAGGAGTGAATTTTACAGTCCTGCAGTATAAGACCCTTCAGCTAGGAGGTGAGTACTGTATGGTATAAGACCCTTCAGTTAGGAGGTGAATACCGTAAGGTATAAGACCCTTCAGTTAGGAGGTGAATACCGTAGGGTATAAGACCCTTCAGTTAGGAGGTGAATACCGTAGGGTACAAGACCCTTCAGTTAGGAGGTGAATACCGTAGGGTACAAGACCCTTCAGCTAGGAGGTGAATACCGTAGGGTATAAGACCCTTCAGCTAGGAGGTGAATACCGTAAGGTACAAGACCCTTCAGTTAGGAGGTGAATACCGTAGGGTATAAGACCCTTCAGTTAGGAGGTGAATACCGTAGGGTACAAGACCCTTCAGCTAGGAGGTGAATACCGTAGGGTATAAGACCCTTCAGCTAGGAGGTGAATACCGTAAGGTACAAGACCCTTCAGTTAGGAGGTGAATACCGTAGGGTACAAGACCCTTCAGCTAGGAGGTGAATACGTAGGGTATAAGACCCTTCAGCTAGGAGGTGAATACCGTAAGGTACAAGACCCTTCAGTTAGGAGGTGAATACCGTAGGGTATAAGACCCTTCAGTTAGGAGGTGAATACCGTAGGGTACAAGACCCTTCAGTTAGGAGGTGAATACCGTAGGGTACAAGACCCTTCAGCTAGGAGGTGAATACCGTAGGGTACAAGACCCTTCAGTTAGGAGGTGAATAGCGTAGGGTACAAGACCCTTCAGTTAGGAGGTGAATACCGTAGGGTATAAGACCCTTCAGTTAGGAGGTGAATACCATAAGGTATAAGACCCTTCAGCTAGGAGGTGAATACCGTAGGGTACAAGACCCTTCAGTTAGGAGGTGAATACCGTAGGGTACAAGACCCTTCAGTTAGGAGGTGAATACCGTAGGGTATAAGACCCTTCAGTTAGGAGGTGAATACCATAAGGTATAAGACCCTTCAGCTAGGAGGTGAATACCGTAGGGTATAAGACCCTTCAGTTAGGAGGTGAATACCGTAGGGTACAAGACCCTTCAGCTAGGAGGTGAATACCGTAGGGTACAAGGACCCTTCAGTTAGGAGGTGAATAGCGTAGGTACAAGACCCTTCAGTTAGGAGGTGAATACCGTAGGGTACAAGACCCTTCAGCTAGGAGGTGAATACCGTAGGGTATAAGACCCTTCAGCTAGGAGGTGAATACCGTAGGGTATAAGACCCTTCAGTTAGGAGGTGAATACTGTAAGGTATAAGACCCTTCAGCTAGGAGGTGAATACCGTAGGGTATAAGACCCTTCAGTTAGGAGGTGAATACTGTAAGGTATAAGACCCTTCAGTTAGCAGGTGAATATCGTAGGGTATAAGACCCTTCAGTTAGGAGGTGAATACCGTAGGGTACAAGAACCTTCGCCCTCGATATCACTTTCTCCCTCTCCGCTCTCTCTCCCACTCCCCCCCCTCTATCTCCCACTCCCCCCTCTCTCTCCCTCTGCCCCTCTCTCTCCCTCTGCCCCTCTATCTCACTCTCCCCCTCTATCTGTCTGTCTCTCCCTCTATCTGTCTGTCTCCATCTATCTGTCTGTCTCTCTCCCTCTATCTGTCTCTCCCCCTCCATCTCCCTCTCCCCTCCTCCTGACACTCACTCTCTCTCCATCTATCTCTGTCTCTGCCACTCTCTCTGTCTCTCTCTCTGTCCCTCCTTCTGTCTTTCCCTCTCTGTCTCTATGTCTTTCTCCTTCTATCTCTCTCTCTGTCGCTCTCTCTTAATCTCTCTCTCTCTCTGCCCCTCCATCTGCCTTTTCCTCTCTGTCTCTCCCTCTCTCTCCTTCTATCTGTGTCTCTCTGTCTCTCCATCTGTCTTTCCCTTTCTGTCTCTCCCTCTCTCTCCTTCTCTCTCTGTCTCTGCATCTCTCTCTGTCCCTCCATCTGTCTTTCCCTCTCCGTCACTCCCTCTCTCTCATTCTATCTCTGTCTCGCTCTCTGTTCCTCCAACTGTCTTTCCCTCTCTGCCAATCCCTCTCTCCTTCTCTCTGTCTATCCCTCTCTCTCCTTCTCTCTCCTTCTCTCTCTCTCGGTCACTCCATCTGTATCCCCCCCCCCCGCCCCCCACCATCTGTCACTCCCTCTCTCTCCTTCTATCTATGTCTCTCGCTCTCTATCCCTCTATCCATCCTTCCCTCTCTGTCACTCCATCTCTCTCCTTCTCTCCCTTTCTCTCTCTCCATCTGTCTTTGTCTCCCTGTCACTCCCTCTCTCTCCGTCCATCTCTGCCTCTCTCTATCTCTGTCTCTCCATCTGTCTTTCCCTCTCTCTGTCTGTCCATCGATCTCCTCTCTCTCTCTGTCCCTCCATTTGTCGTTCCCTCTCTGTCACTCCCTCTCTCTCCTTCTGTCTCTGCCGCTCACTCTCTATCCCTCCATCTGTCCTTCCCTCCCTGTCACTCCCTCTCTCTCCTTCTGTCTCTGCCGCTCACTCTCTATCCCTCCATCTGTCCTTCCCTCTCTGTCTCTCCATCTCTCTCCTTCTATCTCTGTCTGTCTCTCACTCTCCATCTGTCTTTCCCTTTCTCTCACTCCCTCACTCTCTCCTTCTATCTCTGCCTCTCTCTGTCTCTCCATCTGTCTTTCCCTCTCTGTCACTCCCTCTATGTCCTTCTATCTCTCTCTCTCTCTCTATCCCTCCATCTGTCCTTCCCTCCCTGTCACTCCATCTCTCTCAGTCTGTCCCTCTATCTGCGTTTGCCTCCCTGACACTCCCTCTCTCTCCTTCTATCTCTGTATCTCTCTCTGTCTCTCCATCTGTTTTTCCCTCTGTCAGCCCCTCTCTCCTTCTCTGTCTCTCCCTCTCTCTCCTTCTCTCTCACTCTGTCCCTCCATCCGTCTTTCCCTCCCTTTCACTCCCTCACTCTCCTATCTCTGTCTTTCTCTCTGTCTTTCCATCTGTATTTCCCTCCCTATCACTCCCTCTCACTCGTTCTATCTCTGCCTCTCTCCCTGTCCCTCAATCTGTCTTCCCACCCCCCACCCATCACTCCATCTCTCTCCTTCTATCTCTGTCTCTATCTCTCTGTCCCTCCATCTGTCCTTCCCTCCCTGTCACTCCATTTCTCTCCCTGTCTCTCTCTCTCTGCCCTCCATCTGTCTTTCCCTCCATGACACTCTCTCTCTCTCCTTCTCTCTCTGTCTCTCTCTCTGTCCCTCCATCTGTCTTTCCCTCTCTGTCTCTCCCACTCTCTCCCCCTCTCTGTGTCTCCCTCTCTCTCCTTCCATCTCTGCCTCTCTCTCTGTCTCTGTCTCTCCAAATGCCTTTCCCTCTCTGTCTCACCCACACTCTCCTTCTCTCTCTGCCTCTGCCTCTCTCTCTGTCTCTCTGTCTCTCTCCCTCGGTCACTCCATCTGCCTTTCCCTCCCAGTCACTCCTTCTCTCTCCTTCTATCTCTGTCTCTCTCTCTGTCCCTCCATCTGTCTTTCCCTCTCTGTGGCTCCCTCTCTCTCCTTCTATCTCTGTCTCTCTCTCTGTTCCACCATTTGTCTTTCCCTTTCTGTTGCTCCCTCTCTCTCCTTCTATCTCTGTCTCTCTCTCTGTTCCACCATTTGTCTTTCCCTCTCTGTCACTCCCACTCTCCTTCTCTCTGTCTCTCCCTCTCCCTCCTTCTCTCTCTCTCTGTCCCTCCATCTGTCTTTCCCCCCATGTCACTCCCTCTCTCTCCTTCTATCTCTGTCTCTGCCTCTTCCTCTCTCTCTCTCTCTCTCTCTGTCCCTCCATCTGTCTTTCCCCCCATGTCACTCCATCTCTCTCCTTCTATCTCTGTCTCTCTCTCTCTATCCCTCCATCTGTCCCTCCCTCCCTGTCACTCCATCTCTCTCCTTCTCTCTCTGTCCCTCCATCAGTCCTTCCCTCCCTGTCACTCCATCTCTCTCTGTCTCTCAGTCTGTCCCTCTATCTGTCTTTGCCTCCCTGACACTCCCTCTCTCTCCTTCTATCTCTGTATCTCTCTCTGTCTCTCCATCTGTTTTTCCATCTGTCAACCCCTCTCTCCTTCTCTGTCACTCCCTCTCTCTCCTTCTCTCTCACTCTGTCCCTCCATCCGTCTTTCCCTCCCTGTCACTCCCTCTCTCTCCAATCTGTCTTTCTCTCTGTCTTTCCATCTGTATTTCCCTCCCTATCACTCCCTCTCACTCGTTCTATCCCTGCCTCTCTCCGTGTCCCTCCATCTGTCTTCCCACACCCCACCCATCACTCCATCTCTCTCCTTCTATCTCTGTTTCCCTCTCTGTCCCTCCATCTGTCTTTCCCTCCCAGTCTCTCCTTCTCTCTCTGTCTCTGCCTCTCTCTCTGCCTCTCTCTCTGTCCCTATCAACCCGCAAGTCTTTGGCTTGTGGCAGGAAACCAGAGCACCCGGAGGAAACCCACACGGAGAACTTGCAAACTCCGCACAGGCAGTACCCAGAACCCAACCTGGGTTGCTGGAGCTGTGAGGCTGCGGTACTAACCACTTAGCCGCTGCAGGAAAGTCCCTCCCTCTGCGATCCCGAAACTTACATCACTGAAAACACATTATCTGCATATTATCATATTGCTGCCTGTGGGATCTTGCTGTGCACACATTGTGGCACCTATTGATTAATGGTTAAAATAGAGAAAGTGCGGGGGAGAGAAAAGCAGAGGAAGATGGAGAGTAAACAGAGAAATCCATACTACACCCTCAGGAAGCTGAATTTTAAAGTGTCCTCATTGTTGTGCAGGAAATGCTTAAGGGCACGAGATGCACAGCAAGATCCCGCAAGCTGCAATGTGATATTAGGCAGATTTCAGTCCCCAGAAAGGGTGAAACTCCCTCTTTAAACTGGGAACAAGCTGCTGATTCTGTCTCACAATTTCAAATAACGACAAATCACATTGCCGTGTGTGGCATGTTTTTTTATTTATTAAAGGTTTAATTGGAGAAGGTGAGTGTGAAACCGAGACAGAGAAGAGAAAGCATGGGGGGAGATAGAGACACAGGGAAAGAATGTGGAGACAGAGAGAAAGCTCAGAACTACAGTAAAATGAATTAAAATGGGCACCGTGCATCTTATTTCACTGTCAGCTTCCTCGCATTGACCAAAACACCAGCAAACCTCACAGACAGGGCTGGAAGGAGCAAGTGGCAAAATGGGACTCCCTCCTGGGGCTGCTCCTTTAACCCCAGGCTTTCAATCTGTATAAAACACCAGGAGCCCCAATCCAACATGAAATGGTTAACCCAGGGCCCCAGAGAGGAAATTAAACCTCAGGCTAATAAACAGACACAACTCACGTGGGCCCTTTGGGTGCAGCCTGTGGACAAGGCCTCAGTCCATCCCCTCTGGAGGAAGCTCCTGTCCAAGGATTCCTCGTCCCAAACTTTCCCTCTTTTCACCTTCACGGTGCAGTTTTCAGAATGAAAATTCCTCAGGGGAAAAAAGGAGAAAAAAATTGGATTAAAATACAAAGTGAGGATATTTTTAAACAAAATAGCACAGCAAGAGCCCAGGGTTTCCTCTCTCAGTTACACAGACAATCAGCAATATTCAAATACAATCAAATCACAGTTATAAAGCAGATTGAGACAGAGAGAGCACACACACAGATACACAGACACACACACTGAATCAGACTGGGGAATGTGTCCACTCTCTCTAGAGAGAGAGTGAAAGGTGGGTTTTGTGATTGGAACTGAGATCTTCAAACCCAGTTTATATCCTGACTGAGCTGTTTGCAAACTCCACCCATTGAGCCTCTGACATGTTGGGCTGTCTCTCAATGTCCTGCCTCGGGGGCGGGGGAGGGGGCCTGTCCATTGATATGTTAATCCCAGGACAGGACTTTCCTGACTTTTACAGTCCATTGATATGTTAATCCCAGCACAGCAATGCTTCCAGCCATCTCTTAGTTCATTTTAAACCTTTAATTCTTTCCCTGCAGTTTCAAAATATCAAACACTGATCCAACCCTCCCCCCTCAAACCCTCACACTAAATCCACAAAAAAGACAGAGGCGCAAGGGAAGAGCCAACTGTGTAACAGCCCCGACAATCTCATTTCTCTGCAGCACCTGTGGAAGAGCTTGTCACTCTAGAATTGGCCTTTATAGCCACTCCAGGCGCTGCTCCACAAACCACTGACCACCTCCAGGCACTTACCCATTGTCTCTCGAGATAAGGAGGCCAAAGAAGAAAACCCACAATACAGGACTGGGCAGATAATGGGGATTGTTACTGAGGTTGTGTTTGGGGATTTTTACTGACATCAGTGTGGATTTTAAAGTGTGTCTCCCCTTCCCTCACATCTAAAGTCTCTCAGTGTTGTTGTTGTGTGTTGACAGCTTTTCCAGTGTCCAGTCCCTTTCAACTTTTAATAAAATCTGTGGAACACAAATAAATGTAAAGTTTCTCCTACAAGCTCTTTTGTCCTCCCTCTTTCACTGTCTTTCTCTGTCACTGCCCTATCTCTCTCTCTGTCTCTCTCAGGACTGGGCAGACACTGGGGATTGTTACTGAGGTTCTGTTGGTCATTTTTACTGACATCAGTGTGGATTGTAAAATCTGTCTGTGTGTGTGTGTCTGTGTCTGTGTGTGTGTGTCTGTGTGTG
>NC_090414.1:8937064-9034564 GCF_036365525.1 Heterodontus francisci
GGAAAGGCTTTGGGGTGTCAAGGGGTGAGTCACTTGTAGCCACAGTATTGATGTGATTTCGTCAGCTCAGTTCCTGGTCAATGTTTCCCCAGGATGTTGATGTTGGGGGATTCAGCGATGGGATAATGCTTTGAATGCCAAGGGGAGGTGGTTGGATTCTCTCTTGTTGCAGATGCTCATTGCCTGGCACTTGTGTGACGTGAATGTTACTTGTCACTGGTCGGCCCAAACCTGAATGTTGTCCGGGTCTTGGTGCATGTGGCTCTGGATTGCTTCATTATCTGAGGCAAAATACTGTGGATGCAGGAAATCTGGAATCCATCGAGCTGAATCACTAACTCTGTTTCTCTCTCCACAGATGCTGCCTGACCTGCTCAGTATATCCAGCATTTTCTGCAGGGATATCATCTGAAGATGGTTGGGCTGAGGACACGACCCTGATAAACTCCTGCAGTGAAGGCCTGGGACTGAGATGATTGACTTCCAACAACCACAACCATTTTCCTTTGTGCTCGGTATGATTCCAACCAGTGGTGAGTTTTCCCCCCGATTCCCACTGAGTTTTACTCGGGCTCCTCAATGCCACACTCAGTCAAACGCTGCCTTGATGTTAAGGTCAGTCTCTCTTCCCAGTAGCAGACAGGAGTGAATCATTCCCTTTGACCCGTTGTGTACTGAACATGTTCTGCTTCTTCACAGCCTGATACAGGACTGTACACGGCCGATTAATGTAGCCCATTAAACACTCCCAGAGCAGGTTCAGCACAGCTTAGGAACAGAGTACAGTTCCTTCAACATTCTCTCTCGGTCTTCCTCTCTCTGTCCATCTCCCTCTCTCTCTGACTCTTCCCCTGCCTGACTTTCTCATTTTCTTTCCCCATCACTCTCTCTCTGCTTCTCCCTCTTTCTCTGCTACTTCCTGTGTCTCCCTCCCTTTCTCTCTCTCTCTCTCTTTGTCTCTCTCCCTCTCTCTTTCTCTGCCTCTGTCCCTGCCTCTGTCCATGACTCTATTTGTGCCTCCCTTACACCATCTGTCCCTCCCTGTCTCTCTCTCTGCCTCTGGCGCTCTACCTCTCCCTGTCTCTACCTCTCTATCTGCCTCTCCCTGTCTCTACCTCTCTATCTGCCTCTCCTTGTCTCTGCCTCTCCCTGTCTCTACCCCTCTCTCTCCCTCGATCTATCTCTCTCCCTCTGTACCCTCTCAATCCCAATCTCTCGCTGTGTCTTACCTTCCAGGCTGTTGTACACAGCTTTGCAGGAACACTGACGACACTCTCCATCCCAATCTCTTCCTCTTTCTCTCTGGTACTCTCTCCTCATTGCTATCCATCCCTCTCTCTGCTATTCTCTCTCTATATCTATCCCTGTATTTCTCACTGTTACTCTCTCCATTTGGATGGAGGAGGAGAAAGAGAGGCAAATATAGAGGCAGCTTTACTCTGTATCTAACCCCACACTGTACCTGTCCTGGGAGTGTTTTATAGAACAGAGAAGACAGAGATTTACTCAATAGCTAACTAATAGCTTGGCAGCATTTGATGGGACCGTGTAGATGGAGCTTTACTCTGTATCCCTGGAATTTAGAAGGTTAAGGGGTGATCTGATTAAAGTTTAAAGTGGTGGATGGGGTGCCAATCAAGTGGGCTGCTTTGTCCTGGATGGTGTCGAGATTCTGGAGTGTTGTAGGTGCTGCACTCATCCAGTCAAGTGGAGAGATACCATCACACACCTGACTTGTGTCTTGTAGGTGGTGGAAAGGCTTTGGGGAGTCAGGGGGTGAGTCACTTGTTGCCACAGTACTGATGTGATTTCTTCAGCTCAGTTTCTGGTGAATGTTTCCTCAGGATGTTGATGCTGGGGGATTCAGCGATGGGATAATGCTTTGAATGCCAAGGGGAGGTGGTTGGATTCTCTCTTGTTGCAGATGCTCATTGCCTGTCTGTGTGTGTTTTTCTGTGTTTGTGTTTTTCTGTGCTCTGGGACCAATTTCCTCATGGGGAGTTCATAATGGTGCCTCATAATTGACTAGTTAGCAAAATGAATGTTCATGGAATGAACGGGACAGGGACAGAGTGGATACGACATTGGATAAGGGACAGAACACAGGGAGTAGTGGTGAATGGTTGGTTCAGACTGGAGGACGGTATCTATGCCTGACATAATCTTATAGACTTCTAGTCAATCTCCCCTCAATCTCCTTTGTTCTAAAGAGATCAAACCCAGCTTTTCCAACCTAACTTTGTAGCTAAAATCCCTCATCCCTGGAACCATTCTGGTAAATCTCCTCTGCACCCTCTCAAGGACCCTCACCTCCTTCCTAAAGTGTGGTGACCAGAACTGGACACAATTCTCCAATTGGGGCCTAACCAGAGCTTTATAAATGTTCAGCATAACCTCCCTGCTTTTGTACTGACTGTATACAGTGTACATTGTGGTACAGGGGTATTCCCCAGGGGTTTGGATTAGGACCACTGATCTTTTTGATATATATTAATGACTTGGACTTGGGTTTACAGGGCATAACTTCAACATTACACCATCTGCAATGTAATAAACAGGGAAGGGAATAGTAGTAGACTTCAGGAGGATAGAGGCAGTCTGGTGAAATGGTCAGACACATGGCAGGTTAACTTCAATGCTGAGAAATGTCAAATGATGCATTTTGGAAGGAAGGCTGAGGAGAAGCGATATAAACTAAATGGTGCAATGTTAAAATGGGTGCAGGGACAGAGAGATCTGGGATTTAATTTGTGTCACTTTTTATATCTTAAAGATTCAATTTGGGGCTTGCAATCTCTAAATTGAATTTAGCTTCATCCTGAAAAGTGTTAGCAAACATGTTGGGAAATGTGTCAAAAGCTGTTTCCATTCAGACATTCCTGCATTGTGGAAGTGTGAGCTTTCTTTGCAGAGACAGGAAATAGGGGTGTTTGAATGGACCTGCAGGTTTTAGTTGATGCAATAAGGTGAGAATTTGAATTGTGTCCCTTGCAGATACACAGAATTGAAGGTATTTACACAACACCACATGAAGTAGTTTACCAATGTCTGACAAACATCAAAGTCTTCAGACACATGGAAGAAGAGGCGAAGGGAACAATATACAAAACCTGAGACAGTCAAACAACAGCAGTGGGAAAATGAATCTCTTTATGGGTTTTAATTTGAAGGCCTGAGCTGATGATTGAAAAAGTAGAAGTTTAAATCCCACACTGGGCTGTTGTGAATTTGAATTCTGCTTTTTTGAAAAAAAAACATAAATCTGGAATTAAAAAACCTCTGGGTTGGAATGATTCACTCCTGTCTACTGGTGCAAAGCCTGTGGGTGTCTCAGTTTTGCTGTATTTATTAATGATTTATGATGATGGGGTAGAATGCAACATACCCAAGTTTACCAATGACACAAAAATAGGCAGCATTGTAAGCAGTGTAGCTGGAAGCATCAAATTACAAAGAGATATTAATATCTTAAATAAATGGGCAAAATCGTGTTAGATAGATTTCAATGTCAGTAAAAAAGACTGGATCAGAGTACTTTATAAATGGTGAAAAACGAGAAACACTGGAGGTTCAAAGAGACTTGGGGGGTCCATGTCCATTTGAGTGCAGTGTAGATTTCCCAGAATGATAACTGGACTCCAAGGGTTAAATTACGAGGTGATATTACACAAACTATTGATGTATTCCCTGGAATTTAGGAGGATCAAAGTGATTTGATCAAAGTTGTTGAGATATTAAGGGGAACTGATGGGGTTGTTTCGGGAAAACTATTTCAGCAGCTTGGGAACATAGGAACAGGAGTAGGCCATTCAGCCCATCAAGCCTGCTCCGCCATTCAATACTATCATGGCTGATCATCCACTTCAATGCCTTTTTCCCAGACTATCCTCCTATCCCATTATGTCTTTGGAAGATGATCACTAATGCATCCACTATCTCCATAGCTACCTCTTTCAACATTCTGGGATGTAGAATATCAGGTCCTGGGAACTTATCAACCTTCAGTCCCATTAATTTCTCCAATACAACCTTCTTACTAATACTAATTTCCTTCAATTCCTCATTTCCCCCTAATCCTTTGGATCACTAATTCTGGGAGATTTCTTGTATCTTCCTCAGTGAAGACAGACACAAAGTCATCATTTAGCTTCACTGCCATTTCTCTATTTCCCCATTATAAATTCTCCTGACTCTGCCTGTAATGGACCCACATTTGTCTCAGCCAAATGTTTCCTTTTTACGTACCGATAGAAACTTTTACAGTCTATTTTTATGTTTGTGGGGAGTCTGGGACGAGTGAGCATAGTCTCAAAATTCGAGGCAGACCTTTCAGGAGTGAAGTTAGGAAACACCTCTACACACTGAAGGTGGTGTTAGTTTGGAACTGTCTTCTGTAAACGCCCATTGATGTATCAATAGTTCATTTTTAAATCTCAGATTGACCTTATCAAAAGTGTTTTGAAAATATCAAACCCTGATCCCACACCCAGCAAAGACATTTTTTGATGGGATGCTATAAATATTGTTATACTCGGTACGCACGGTACCTTCATGTTGCAATAAGATGTTATAATCTCTATTCAGATAACTCTCATCCCACTGGGGCAAAATTTCACTGGGTCAACATTCTGACCAAAGACTAAAACATTCCAGAAAGTGAGGCTCACAAATTTAACACACATTTCCTTTTCTGAGTCTTGCTGGTCTGTTCTGATTTTCTGTTGGGTGACATCAACCTAGATTTTATGTTCAGACCTGAACCCACAAACGTATAACTCAGAGGCAGGATTATTACCCATTGAGCTACATCTGGCTTCAATGTTCCAAAAACAATTTAGTTGTTGTGCACGGCAAATTTTTTTGTCCCGTGCGCAGTCCCTTTAAATTTTTAAGAATCTTTGCAGACATGTGTTATTTATCACGGAACAGGACCTGCGTGGCACCTTCCAGGCTGCTGCACACAGCTTTGCAGGAACACTGACCGACACTCTCCATCCCAATCTCTTCCTCTTTCTCAGTGCTGTTTGGAAGGGAGTTCCGGGATTTTGACCCAGTCACAGTGAAGGAACAGCGATATAGTTCCAAGTCAGGATGGTGTGTGACTTGAAGCGAAACTTGCAGGTGGTGGTGTTCCCAGACGTGTTTACAGTTTGTTGGCTCTCTCTCCCCCTCCTTCTTTCTAGACCTCCCTGTCCTCCAGTCTCTTTCTGTCATGAGAACCGAAGAACAGAAGGAAGTGGGTGCAGTAACAGAGAGACCTGGGGATATCTGTGCACAAATTGAAGGTGGCAGGGCTAGTTGAGAAAGTGGTTAAAAGGCAGATTGGATCCCAGGCTTTGTAAATAGAGGCTCAGAGTATAAAAGCAAGGAAGATATGATGGACCTTTTGTAAAACACTGGTTTCACCTCAACTGGAGTATTGTCCAATCCTGGACACCACACTTCAGGAAGGATGTGGGGGCATTAGAGAGGGTGCAGAAAAGATTCACGAGCAAGGTTCCAGGGATGAGGGACTTCAGTTACGTGGATAGATTGGAGAAACTGGGGTTGTTCTCCATAGAGAAAGGAAACTCGAGAGGAGGTTTGATCAAGGTATTTCAAATCATCACGGCTTATCTCTCTGGTCTCTAATCGGCCTGACTCTTTCCTCCATTTTAGGTTGCAGCACGGTAAGTTCATATCTGAGTACTTTTTAAATGCAGTGAGGGTTTCTGCCTCCACCACCCTTTCAGGCTGTGAGTTCCAGACCCCCAGCACCCGCTGAGTGAAACAATTACTCTCAACTCCCCGCTAATCCTGCTAACAATTAATTCAAATCTATGGGCTTCCCTGGTTATATTGACCCCCTCTGTGAAGGGAAATGGGTCCTTCCTATCCACTCTATCTAGGCCCATCATCATTTTATACACTTCAATTCAATCTCCCCTCAACCTCCTCTGTTCCAAAGAAAACAATTCCAGCCTGTCCAATCTTTCCTCATAGTTAAAATTCTCCAATCCTGATAATATCCTCTGTAAATCTCCTCTGTACCCTCTCTCGTGTGATCACATCCTTCCTGTAATGTGGTGACCAGAACTGTACACAGTACTCTAGCTGTGGTCTAACTAGTGTTTTATACAGTTCGAACATAACCTCCCTGCTCTTATATTCTATACATCAGACAATAAAGGAAAGTGTCCCATATGCCTTTTTAACCAGCTAATCTAGCTGTCCTGTTAACTTCAGGGATCTGTGGACAGAACCTCCACAGTCACTCTGTTCACAGACAGAGAGATAACGTTGGGGAGAGAGAGAGAGATTGTTTGGTGAGTTTGAAAGGGCAAATGTAAAATATAATCTTACTTTGATGTAAATTTTATTCCCGTGTACACAGACATCGAAGAGATAGGCATGGAGTGTGAAATATCCTGGGAGAGGGAGAAATATAGATGGAGGGAGAGAGATTGTTGGGGTGGATTGAAAAGGGTGAATGCAAGATATAATAATTTGATGTAATGCTTCACTGTTGTGTGCACAAGCATATAAGAGATAGATATGGGGAGGGAAACATCAGGAGAGATCGAGAGGGACTATCCTCCATTTTAAACATCCAGCAAGCTATTCCACTGTGGGAGCCATCACACCATCATGATATTGGTTGTGGAAGTTTTGAAATCTATGTCCCCGCTTATGGACCTCTGTGCTAAGGGAAATAGGTCCTTCCTATCCACTCTATCGAGGCCCCTCATAATTTTATACACCTCAAATCAATCTCTCCTCAGTCTCCTCTGTTCCAAAGAAAACAACCCCAGCCTGTCCAATCATTCCTTTGGATTTCTTTGTAATTTTGGAACTCTCTTCTGTAAACAGGAATTCATGCTGGCTTAATTGTTAATTTTTAAATCTGTGATTGATAGATTCTTGTTAACCAAAGGTATTAAGAGATAAGGGGCAAAGGCGGGATACATGGTGTTAGTTAGATCACAGATCAGCCCTGAGCTCATTGAATGCTGGAACAGGGTTGAGGGGTTAAATTGCCTCCTCTTCCTTTGTCCGATGTTAAATATCCTTCTTTCACTCTCAGTCACCCTGTCTGTCTGTGTCTCTCTGTTTCTCTCATTCTGTCTCTCTCTCTCTCTGTCTGTTTCGGACAGTGTGGAGCGAGATTCACTCTTATATCCACCCCATGATCTTCCTGCCCTGGGACTGTTTGATGGATCAGTGTAGAGGGAGCTTTACTCTGTATATTAATGACTTGACTTGGGTTTACGGGGCAGAACTTTAAAGTTTGTAGATGACACAAATCTTTGGAAATGTAGCAGAGAGAGAAGAGAATAGTAGCAGACTTCAGGAGGCTGTTGGCAGTCTGGTAATTTGGACAGACACATGGCAGGTTAACTTCAATGCTGAGAAATGTGAAGTGATGGATTTTGGAAGGAAGACTGTGGGAGAGGCAATCGAAACTAAATGGTACAATGTTAAAATGGGTGAAGGAACAGAGAGGCCTTCCACATACAGGAGCTGACAGTGTCTCTTTCTCTCACTCTCTCTCTCCATTTCACTCTCTCTCTTTCTCTTTCAATCCTGATCCTGACTTTTCTCGGAATCCTTCTTGGTTGAATAGAAGCCTGAAATGTTTCAGTCTCACTGTTACCAGGAACAAGTCACATTTCTGTGGTATTTTGGATATCTTAATGATTCAATTTGGAGCTTGGATTGTGTCAGGTAAATGTGGTTTCTCATTCAGACATTCCTGCATTGTGGAACTGTCAGTTATCTGTGCAGGGACAGGATATCGGGGTGTTTGAATGGAGTTGAAGATTTTGGTTGCTTGAATAGGGTGTGAATTAGATTGTGGATTGTGTCCCTGAAGGTCTTTAAGCCGATGTCCTGAGAGAATGAAGTGGTTTACCAATGTCTGAATAACATCAAAGTCTTTAGACACATGAAAGAACAAGATTGGGGACAATATACAAAAGCTGAGACAGTCAGGTAACAACAGGAGGAAGGTGAATGTCTTTTACAGTTTGTAATCTGAAAGCCTGAGCTAATGACTGAAAAAGCAGGAGTTCAAATCCCACATTGGGCTCTTGTGAATTTGAATTTCTCTGAAAATAAAAAATAACTCTGGAATAATAAATCCTCCAAGATGAAATGATTCCCTCTCACTGCTCTGACACTCATTTACCTTCAAGTAGCTTTTTCCAGTCCACTTTTTCTGAATCACTTTCCACCAGACCAGCTTCATTCCCTAAAACTAAGTGTAAAACTGACCCATCTCTTGTTGACCTTGCTAGATACTGGCCGAAAAAAATTTCCCCTGAATGTATATTTAGAATTCTGTATCCTTGATACCTTTTACACTAGTCTCAGTTATCAATGCACTGGTTAGGTCTGCACTAGACCCTGTCTGTGTTTATATTACACATGGCCATGTCTCTGCTATAAAAATGGTTTAAAAAGTGGAGAGAAAACCCTCCATTTTATACACAAGATCATAAGAAATAGGAACAGGAGTAGGCCATTCAGCCCATCGAGCCTGTTCTGCCATTCTATAAGATCATGACTGATCTGATAGTGACCTTAACTCCACTTTCCTGCCTGCCCCCCATAACCCGTGACTCCCTTGTTGATCTTAAATCTGTCTAACTCAGCCTTGAATATATTCAATGACCCAACTTCCACTGCTCTCTGGGGAAGAGAATTCCAAAGTCTAGCCAACCACTGAGATAAAAAAGATTCCTCCTCACCTTTGTCATAAATGGGAGACCCTTTATTTTTAAACTGTGCCCCCTCGTTCTAGACTCCCCCACAAGGGGAACATCCTCCCAGCATCCGCCCTGTAAAGTCCCCTCAGAATCTTGTATGTTTCAGTTCCATTCGACATGAATCCATGAGTCGTTCCAAGGCTGGCGGGAGGGTTTAGGGGAGACCAGAGAGAACCCCCGACCTGGTCAGCTCTTTTCAAACAGGAAACCATCAGTACATTGGCAGTGATATTACTGAAGCCCTGAGGAAGACAGGAGGAGGCCATTCAGCCCCTCGAACCTGTCCAGCCCATTCACTCAGGTCATGGCTGATTTGCTCCTTCTCCACATCGAGCTGTCTCGGCTCCGTAAACATTAATACCCTTTCCTAACAAATCTCTACCGGCAATCAGGAATTAATGTCACTGCCTGTTAACACTGGGGAATTCCTTCCCTAAACCTCTCCGTCTCTATCTCTCATTCCTGCTTAAAGACGTTCCTTCAAACTAACCTCTTTGACCAAGCTTTTGGTCATCAGCCTTAATCTCAACTTCTGTGGGTTTGGTGTCAGATTTTGTTTTATAATGCACCCTGTGTAACACCTTTGGGACTTCTTATTCCTCACCTTCTCCTTCACTCCGTCTCTCTCCAGGTGTGGGCTCACCAAACCCTGTCCCATTACAGCAAGACTTCCTCACTATTGTACTCTAACCCCTTTGCAATAAAGGCCAACACTCCATTTGCTGTACCTGCATGTTAACTTTCTGTGATTTGTGTACAAGGACACCCAAATCCCTCTGAACACCAACATTTCATAATTTCTCACCATTTGAAAAATGTTCTGTGTTTCTATTCTTCCTGTCAAAGTGAAGAACCTCACATCTCTCCACATGATATTCCAGCTGCCACTTTCTTGCCCGCTCACTTAACCTGTCAATCTCCCTTTGCAGTCTCTTTGTGCCCTCCTCACAGTTTACTGTCCCACTTCACTTTATATCATCAGCCCATATAAACCTAACATAGGCCGTGTTTGAGAGAGGCACTTCTGTCCTGACAAGTATTAAGATACAACTGCTTGATATTTTGTGGAGGAGATTTCTGTCCATTCATCGGAGTTGTGAAGATGAAAGATCTTTAATAAGAGATTAGAGAGTGTCCTTCTGTGTCCTCTCCCACCCTCACATCCAGAATTGGAAACACAAACACAGAGACACAAAGACACACAGACACAAAGACAGTCACATAAACACAGGCAGACTAACATGTCCAGATAAACACACACACACATAGAAATCCACAGTCAGACACATCCATTCGCACTGACCGAGAGAGAGAGAAACCCACACAGAGACACATATATTCACATTGACCAACTTAGACAGATAAACACAAACACTTCCCTCTGTGTAAATCATGTTTTTACAAACATCAGAATCTCTCTGTTCTCCTTTTATATTTCACTCTCGGGGTTTAAATTTATTGTCAATCTGATTTCACAGGGGGCAGGAGAATTTTTGCTTTACTTTTCTTGTCTTTGGGGTCAGTGGGTCTTTGGTCAATCCCAGTGTCCGTGCAGTCTGTAACCCCTGACCCAGCACTGTGACCCCGAGTGGGGTGGGGGGGGGAGAAGGGAGAGGGTCAGTCCCAATCTCTTAAAGGGACCCCGCACCGCCAGAACTGCTGCTTAGGTTTAAACCTTCGAGTGAGTCAGTTGGAGTTTGAACAAGGATGGGAACAAAGTGACATTGAATCTTCCAATATTTATTTATTCAGTGATGTTCATAAACAGCAAATTATCTTTCAAGCCCAAATTCACACAAGTAATATTGTGAATTCGGATTAATAATTTTAAAGGAGAAACTATTGTTCATTAATTCCATTTTATTTTCTCAATTATCATCATGACCTTGTTTATTTCAGTGTGTAATATTTATAAAGCGCTTTGGAAGACAGGAAGAGGCCGATCGGCCCCTCGAGCCTGTTCCATCCCTTTGGGATGTTTTATTCCTCTCCCTCTCCCTGTGTGTCTCTCTCTCTCTCTGTCCCTCACCCCAACTCTTTCTCCCTCACCCCATCTCTCTCTCTCCCTCACCCGATCTCTCTCTCTCTCCTGAACCCATCGCTTTCTCTCTCTCTCTCTCTCTCTCTTTCTCTCTCTCTCTCTCTCTCTCTCTTTCAGAAGAGGACCGTCGAATCATAGCGTACTATAACACAGTCTGAGGCGATTCGACCCATTGAATCTGTGCTATCTCTTTTGAAGAGCAGTCCAGTTAGTCGCACTCTCCAGCCCCTCCCCCATCACTTCATTTTTTTCTGTCATTGACTGTCCATATCTTGTCTTGGGAATGCAGCATCTAGCACATTCCATAGTGATGTCTGGGAAGTGTTTATTTGTACAAGTGAATTGACCATTTAATATTTTTAACTTACTGAACCCTTGTGTTCCCACAAAGATCAAGCTAGCAAATTGAACAGTGTCCACCTTGACTTCATCCCATCGTGTCTTATGTACATTCTCACAGGATAGCAGGTATAACTGTAGTCATAGTATTCAGCTGAAAATTGATCAGTAACATTGTGATTTGTGATTTCAGTCCATATTTACAGTACACACGGTACTTAACTATTGTAATGAAGTCATATAGTATCTATTCATCTCACTGGGGCAAAATTTCACTGGCTCCAAACTCTCACCAAACACTAAAACATTCCACAATACAAAGCTCACAAATTCAACACAAGTTCCCTTTTCTGAGTCTCGCTGGTCTGTTCTGATTCTCTGAGGGATTACTGATGCTTATCCTCCACATGAGCAGTCGTCCTAATCCCGTGTGCCTGTCCTGCTCCCAAACCCGGCATCCACTTACATTAATGCAAGTGATACAGGAGCGTCTCAGTGACTGAGGCAGGTGAGTCTTGAGGCTGAGCCAGGCACAGTGAGTGACCCGGGTTAATCTGACACTCCAGGCAAAAGGTGGTAGTAGTTTGGAACGTGTCTTCTGCACACGCACATTGATGCAGAATTAATTGTCGTTTTTAAATCGAAGATTGTCCTCATCAAATGCTTTTGAAAATTGAAATATTCTTCTTTCGCTCTCTGTCCCTGAGCGATGGGATAATGCTTTAAATGCCAAGGGGAGGTGGTTGGATTCTCTCTTGTTGCAGATGGTCATTGCCTGGCACTTGTGTGACGTGAACGTTGCTTCCCACTGGTCGGCCCAAACCTGAACGTTGTCCGGGTCTTGGTGCATGTGGCTCTGGATTGCTTCATTATCTGAGGCAAAATATTGTGGATGCTGGAAATCTGGAAAGCATCGAGCTGAATCACTAACTCTGTTTCTCTCTCCACAGATGCTGCCTGACCTGCTCAGTATATCCAGCATTTTCTGCTGGGATCTCAGCTGAAGATGGTTGGGCTGAGGACACGACCCTGATAAACTCCTGCAGTGAAGGCCTGGGAATGAGATGATTGACTTCCAACAACCAAAACCATCTTCCTTCGTGCTCGGTATGATTCCAACCAGTGGAGAGATTTCCCCCTGATTCCCAACGACTTCAATTTTACTCGAGCTCCTCAATGCCCCACTCAGTCAAACGCTGCCTTGATGTTAAGGTCAGTCTCTCTTCCCAGTAGCAGACAGGAGTGAATCGTTCCCTTTGACCCGTTGTACACTGAACAAGCTGTGCTTCTTCACAGCCTGATACAGGACTGTACACGGCCCATTAATGTAGCCCATCAAACACTCCCAGAGCAGGTTCAGCACAGCTTAGGAACAGAGTACAGTTCCTTCAACATTCTCTCTCTGTCTTCCTCTCTCTGTCTCTCCCTCCTGCTATCTCTGACACTAGGAGAGAGACAGAGGGAGAGAGGGTTAGATATGAAGGCAGAGAGAGGGCTGTAGAGAGGGACAAATTTGGAGAGAGAGACTTTGTTGAGGTGGATGAAAAGGATAATGTAAGATATATTATTTTGATGTAATCCTTCACTGCTGTGGACACAAACATTTAAGAGATAGAGTTGGAGAGAGAAACATCGGGAGAGGGAGAAATGTGGATGATTTTGGGGCCCAGGCGGACACATTTAATGATCTAGAAGGAATAGCCTCCATTTTAAGCATCCAGCAAGCTATTCCACTGTAGGAGCCATCACACCCTCATGATATTGGTTGTGGAAATTTCATGCTGGCTTAATGGGTAATTTTTAAACCTGTGTTGGATAGATTCTTATTTACCAAAGATATTCAGAGATAAGGGGCAAAGGCAGGATATATGGTCTAAGTTAGATCACAGATCTGCCATGATCTCATTGAATGCCGGAACAGAGTTGTGGGGTTAAATTGCATCCTCCTCTTCCAGTATCCCCTGTTTAATATCCTTCTTTCTCTCTCAGTCACCCTGTCAGTCTGTGTCTCTCTGTTTCTCTCTTTCTGTCTCTCTCTGTCTCTATCGGACAGTGTAGAGTGAGATTCACTCTGTATCCACCCCATGATGTTCCTGCCCAGGGAATGTGTGATGGGACAGTGTAGAGGGAAATTTACTCTGTGTCAAACCCAACATTGTGCTTGACTTGGAAATGTTTAATGGGACAGTGTAGCTGGAGATTTACTCTGTATCCCTGGAATTTAGAAGGTTATGGGGTGATTTGATGATTGTTTTCAATATAATAAGGGAAACTGATAGGGTGGACAGAGAGTAACAATTCCCACTGGCTGCAGAGTCAGGAACTTGGGGGCATAGTCTAAATATCTAAACGTAGCCTGAAAACATTTCAGGAGTGAAATGAAGAAACATTCCAACACACCAGGCGTGGTATCAGTTTGGAACTCTCTTCCACAATCGGCAATTGATGCTGAGACACTTGTTCATTTTTAAATCTGAGTTTGATAGATTTTTTATTAACCAAAGGTATTAAGGGGCAAAGATAGGTACATGGAGTTAGATCACACATCAGCCATGAGCTCATTGAATGACAGAACAGTGTTGAGGGGCCAAATTGCCTCCTCCTTTTCTTCTGTCCTACGACAAATATCCTGCTATCACTCTCTGTGTCTCGGTCTGTGTCTCTCTGTCTGTCTCTCTCTTTCTCTGTCTGTCTCTCTCTCTCTCAAACATCAGTCAGCCATTTTAGGTTGGTTCTCGGTGGCCATTTTATGTTACCACAACACTGGGACATTTATTTCAGAGACTGACTCCTCACCAATGTAAAGGTAGTGCTTAAAATCTGACAGAGAAACAGACATGGAGACACTGAGACACACAGTACTGGAAAGGAATCAATCATTCCCTTGTACCCAATAATTTTCCCACCACTATGATTAGGCTGGGTGACCTGTAATTACTCAGTCTATTACTTTCTCCCTTGTTAAACAACAGTACAACATACGCAGTCCTCCAGTCCTCTGGCAGCACGACTGTAACCAGAGAGGATTGGAAAATGATGGTCAGAGCCTCTGCTATTTCCTCCCTTGTACCTCTTAACAATCTGAGTCTGGTGAATTATCAGCTTTCAAAGATGCTAAACCCCTTAATATTTCCTCTCTCACTGTTTATCCCATTCAATATTTCAAACCCTTCCTCATTGACTACAATGTCTGTGTCGTACCCTCTTTGAAGACATTCGTGATGTGTTCATTAAGAACCACGGGGAGGAAAAAGGAGGAGAGACGATATAAAGTAAAGGATAGAATTCTAAAGGAGGTGCAGGAACAGAGAGATCTGGGGGGTATTTGTACACACATCACTGAAGGTGACAGGGCAGGTTGAGAATGTGGTTAAAAGGAATAAGGTGTCCTCGACTTTAGAAATACAGACAGAGTATAAAAGCAAGGAGGCTATGTCAGACCTGTGTAAAACACTGGTTTGGCCTCAACTGGAGTATTGTCCAATTCTGCGCACTGCACTTGAGGAAGGATGTGGAGGCATTAGAGAGGGTGCAGAAAAGATTCACAAGCCTGGTTCCAGGGATGAGGGACTTCAGTTACGTGGATAGATTGGAGAAGCTGGGGTTGTTCGCTGTGTCTCTCTCTGTCTTCCTCTCTCTATCTCTCCCTCCTGCTGTCTCTGACACTAGGAGAGAGACAGAGGGAGAGAGGGTTAGATATGCAGGCAGAGAGAGAGTGCTGTAGAGAGGGACAAGGTTGGAGAGAGAGAGATTGTTGGGGTGGATTGAAAGGGAGAATGTAAGATATATTAATTTGATGTAATCCTTCACTCCTGTGTGCACAAACAGAGAAAGATAGGTGTGTAGAGTGAAATATTAGTAGAGAGGGAGAAATGTGGATGAAGTTGGGGCCCAGGCGGCCGGTTCTGATGATCCAGAAGGAAAACACTCTATTGTAAACATCCAGCAAGCTATTCCACTGTGGGAGCCATCACACCCTCATGATATTGATTTGGAAATTTTGAAATCTCTGTCCCTGGTTATTGACCCCTCTGCTGAGGGAAATGTGTCCTTCCTATCCACTCTATCTCAGCCCATCATCATTTTATACAATATAGACAGCAAAGTATATTATATGAGTGGAAACTGTAAACATTACACTCAGTACACACGGTATCTTACTGTTGTAATAAGCTAATATAGATTCTATTCATCCCACTGGGACAAAATTTCACTGGATCAACATTCTCACCAAATACTAGAACATTCCACAATGCAAGGATCAATAATTCAACACAAGTTTCCTTTTTTAATTCTCCCTGGTCTCTCCATCTCTCTCACACTTCCTCCCTCTCTTCGTCACTTTCTCTCTCTCCTTCCCTCCCTCTCTGTTTCTTTCTCTCTCTCTCTGTCTCTCCCTCTTTCTCTGTCTCTCCCTCTCTCTTTCTCTGCCTCTGTCTATGACTCTTTGTCTCTCTCACACCATCGCTCCCTCTCTCTCTCTGCCTCACCATCTCTCTGTCTCTCTCTCTCCTTTTACTCTGTCTCTCCCTCTCTCTGCGTCTCTCCCTCTCTCTGCGTCTCTCCCTCTCTCTCTGCGTCTCTCCCCCTCTCTCTGCATCTCTCCCCCTCTCTCTGCGTCTCTCCCCCTCTCTCTGCGTCTCTCCCTCTCTCTCTGCGTCTCCCCCTCTCTCTCTGCGTCTCTCTCCCTCTCTCTGCGTCTCTCTCCCTTTCTCTGCGTCTCTCCACCTCTCTCTGCATCTCTTCCCCTCTCTCTCTGCGTCTCTCCCTCTCTCTCTGCGTCTCTCCCTCTCTCTGCGGCCTCTCCCTCTCTGCCTCTTCCCCACCTGACTTTCTCATTGTCTTTCCCCATCACTCTCTCTCTCTGCTTCTCCCTCTTTCCCTCTCTCTTTCCCTTTGTCGCTGTCTGTCCCTATCCATCTCTCACTGTCTGTCTCTCTCTGTCTCCCTCTCTATCTACACTGCCTCTCTATCTGCCACTGCCTCTCCCCCTCTCTGTCTCTTTCTCTGCCTCTGTCCATCACTCTATTTGTGCCTCCCTTGCACCATCTCTCTCTCTGTCTCTGCCTCTCTTGTGCTCTCCGTCTCTCTCACCGGCTCTCTCTCCATACCCCTTCCTGTCTCTCTCTCTTTTTCTCTCTCTCTGTCTCTCCTCTCACTCTCTGTCCATGACTCTCTTTGTGTCACTCCCACACTATTTCTTTCTCTCTGCCTCTCTCTCTCTGCCTCTCTCTCTCTCTCTCTCTCTGCCTCTGTCGCTCTGCCTCTCCCTGTCTCTACCTCTCTTTCTGCCTCTCCCTGTCTCTACCTCTCTCTCTCTCCCTCTCCCTGTCTCTACCTCTCTTTCTGCCTCTCCCTGTCTCTACCTCTCTCTCTCCCTCTCCCTGTCTCTACCTCTCTATCTGCCTCTCCCTGTCTCTGCCTCTCCCTGTCTCTACCTCTCTCTCTCCCTCCATCTATCTCTCTCCCTCTGTACCCTCTCAATCCCAATCTCTCGCTGTGTCATTCCCTCAAGGATGCTGCACACAGCTTTGCAGGAACACTGACGACACTCTCCATCCCAATCTCTTCCTCTTTCTCTCTGGTACTCTCTCCCCATTGCTATCCTTCCCTCTTTCTGTTATTCTCTCGCTATATCTATCCCTGTCTTTCTCACTGTTACTCTCTCCATTTGGATGGAGGAGGAGAAAGAGAGGCATATATAGAGGCAGCTTTACTCTGTATCTAACCCCACACTGTACCTGCCCTGGGAGTGTTTTATAAAACAGAGAAGACAGAGATTTACTCAATAACTAACTAATAGCTTGTCAGCATTTGATGGGACAGTGCAGATGGAGCTTTACTCTGTATCCCTGGAATTTAGAAGGTTAAGGGGTGATCTGATCAAAGTTAAAAGTGGTGGATGGGGTCCCAATCAAGTGGGCTGCTTTGTCCTGGATGGTGTAGAGATTCTGGAGTGTTGTAGGTGCTGCACTCATCCAGGCAAGTGGAGAGATACCATCACACACCTGACTTGTCTCTTGTAGGTGGTGGAAAGGCTTTGGGGAGTCAGGGGGTGAGTCACTTGTAGCCACAGTATTGATGTGATTTCTTCAGGTCAGTTCCTGGTCAATGTTTCCCCAGGAAGTTGATGCTGGGTGATTCAGTGATGGAATAATGCTTTGAATGCCAAGGGGAGGTGGTTGGATTCTCACTTGTTGCAGATGCTCATTGCCTGTCTGTGTGTGTTTTTCTGTGTGTGTGTTTTTCTGTGCTCTGGGACCAATTTCCTCATGGGGAGGTCATAATGGTGCCTCATAATTGACTAGTTAGCAAAATGAATGTTCATGGAATGAACGGGACAGGGACAGAGTGGATACGACATTGGATAAGGGACAGAACACAGAGAGTAGTGGTGAATGGTTGGTTCAGACTGGAGGACGGTATCTATGCCTGACATAATCTTATAGACTTCTAGTCAATCTCCCCTCTATCTGCATTGTTCGAAAGAGATCAAACCCAGCTTTTCCAACCTAACTTTGTAGCTAAAATCCCTCATCCCTGGAACCATTCTGGTAAATCTCCTCTGCACCCTCTCAAGGACCCTCACCTCCTTCCTAAAGTGTGGTGACCAGAACTGGACACAATTCTCCAATTGGGGCCTAACTAGAGCTTTATAAATGTTCAGCATAACCTCCCTGCTTTTGTACTGACTGTATACAGTGTACATTGTGGTACAGGGGTATTCCCCAGGGGTTTGGATTAGGACCACTGATCTTTTTGATATATATTAATGACTTGGACTTGGGTTTACAGGGCATAACTTCAACATTACACCATCTGCAATGTAATAAACAGGGAAGGGAATAGTAATAGACTTCAGGAGGATAGAGGCAGTCTGGTGAAATGGTCAGACACATGGCAGGTTAACTTCAATGCTGAGAAATGTAAAATGATGCATTTTGGAAGGAAGGCTGAGGAGATGCAATATAAACTAAATGGTACAATGTTAAAATGGGTGCAGGGACAGAGAGATCTGGGATTTCATTTGTGTCACTTTTTATATCTGAAAGATTCAATTTGGGGCTTGCAATCTGTGAGTTGAATTTAGCTTCATCCTGAAAAGTGTTCGCAAACGTGTTTGGAAATGTGTCAAAAGCTGTTTCCATTCAGACATTCCTGCATTGTGGAAGTGTGAGCTATCTTTGCAGAGACAGGAAATAGGGGTGTTTGAATGGACCTGCAGGTTTTAGTTGATGCAATAAGGTGAGAATTTGAATTGTGTCCCTTCCAGATACACAGAATTGAAGGTATTTACAGAACACCACATGAAGTAGTTTACCAATGTCTGACAAACTTCAAAGACTTCAGACACATGGAAGAAGAGGAGAAGGGAACAATATACAAAACCTGAGACAGTCAGACAACAGCAGGAGGAATATGAATCTCTTTATGTGTTTTAATTTGAAGGCCTGATCTGATGATTGAAAAAGCAGGAGTTCAAATCCCACACTGGGCTGTTGTGAATTTGAATTCTGTTTCTTCTAAAAAAAAAACATATCTCTGGAATTAAAAACCTCGAGGATGGCATGATTCACTCCTGTCTACTGGCGTAAAGCCCGTGTGTGTCTCAGTTTTGCTGTATTTATTAACGATTTAAGATGATGGGGTAGAATGTCACATACCCAAGTTTACCAATGACACAAAAATAGGCAGCATTGTAAGCAGTGTAACTGGAAGCATCAAATTACAAAGAGATATTAATATCTTAAATAAATGGGCAAAACTGTGGTAGTTAGATTTCAATGTCAGTAAAAAAGACTAGAACACAGTACTTTGCAAATGGTGAAAAACTAGAAACACTGGAGGTCCAAAGAGACTTGGGGGTGGGGGGGTGTCTGTGTCCATTTGAGTGCAGTGTAGATTTACCAGAATGATAACTGGACTCTAAGGGTTAAATTACGAGGTGATATTACACAAACTGGGGATTTTTTCACTGGAATTTAGGAGGATCAAGGTGATTTGATCAAAGTTGTTGAGATATTAAGGGGAACTGATGGTGTAGTTTGGGAGAAACTATTTCAGCAGCTTGGGAACACAGGAACAGGAGTAGGCCATTCAGCCCATCGAGCCTGCTCCCCCATTCAATACTATCATGGCTGATCATTCACTTCAATGCCTTTTTCCCAGACAATCCTCATATCCCTTTATGTCTTTGGTGTTTAGAAATCTGTCAATCTCTGCTTTAAACATACTCAATGACTGAGCTTCCACAGCCCTCTGGGATAGAGAATTCCAAAGATTCACAACCCTCTGAGTCATGAAATTTCTCCTCATCTCTGTCCCAAGTGGCTTCCCCCTTATTTTTAAATTGTGTCCCCTGGTTCCAGACTCCTCAACCAGGAGAAACATCTTACCTGCATCTACCCTGTCTATCTGTAACGTTACCCCAGGGTCTCCACACAGCCTGTCTCCCCGTCCCCCTGCTTCTAAAGTGTCTCAGGGTCTCCTGGCACTTTCTATCTCTCTGCTTCTGTCTCTATCCCTCACTATCTCTCTGTTACTCTACCTCTGTCCCTCTCTCTCTGTCTATCACTCTCTCCCCCCATGTTGGTTATCATTAGGGGTCGAGTTAAATCACAGACAAAATAAACACTTCACCTGTCTGCCCCGGAATAAATAGCAAAATTTGTGACTATTTTATGTCTGTAAATGATGGGATGTTGCAAATTGATTTAAACTCGTACGTTTGGACAAACAACTTAAAAACAATTATTCACAAGTCTAGTCCAACTTAACTACAGATTCGACCCGATAAGGTAATAAATACCAACACTCTTGAATTTGTTGCAGTACCTTAAGCTTTACTCTGTATGGCTTTCAGAAATTAAACATTACACATGCACTACAAGATTAAAGATTATACATAGGTTAGGTTACATAGAATTCCAGTAAAATAGCACTAAAATCCCAGAGAATATTCCTTCTTTTCTGAACGGAGGGATGTGACTAGTGGTGTTCCGCAGGGATCAGTGCTGGGACCTTTGCTGTCTGTAGTATATATAAATGATTTGGAGGAAAATGTAGCTGGTCTGATTAGTAAGTTTGTGGACGACACAAAGGTTGGTGGAGTTGCGAATAATGATGAGGATTGTCAGAGGATACAGCAGGATATAGATCGGTTGGAGACTTGGGCGGAGAAATGGCAGATGGAGTTTAATTTGGACAAATGTGAGGTAATGCATTTTGGAAGGTCTAATACAGGTGGGAAGTATACAGTAAATGGCAGAGCCCTTAGGAGTATTGACAGGCAGAGAGATCTGGGCGTACAGGTCCACAGGTCACTGAAAGTGGCAACGCAGGTGGATAAGGTAGTCAAGAAGGCATACGGCATGCTTGTCTTCATCGGTCGGGGCATAGAGTATAAAAATAGGCAAGTCATGTTGCAGCTGTACAGAACTTTAGTTAGGCCACACTTAGAATATTGCGTGCAATTCTGGTCGCCACACTACCAGAAGGACGTGGAGGCTTTGGAGAGGGTACAGAAGAGGTTTACCAGGATGTTGTCTGGTCTGGAGGGCATTAGCTATGAGGAGAGGTTGGATAAACTCGGATTGTTTTCACTGGAACGACGGAGGTGGAGGGGCGACATGATAGAGGTTTACAAAGTTATAAGCGGCATGGCGAGAGTGGATAGTCAGAAGCTTTTTCCCAGGGTGGAAGAGTCAGTTACTAGGGGACAGAGGTTTAAGGTGAGAGGGGCAAATTTTAGAGGGGATGTGCGAGGCAAGTTCTTTACACAGAGGGTGGTGAGTGCCTGGAACTTGTTGCCGGGGGAGGTGGTGGAAGCAGGTACCATAGAGACGTTTAAGAGGCATCTTGACAAATACATGAATAGGATGGGAATAGAGGGATACGGTCCCCGGAAGTGCAGACGGTTTTAGTTTAGGCAGGCATCAAGATCGGGCCGAATGGCCTGTTCCTGTGCTGTACTGTTCTTTGTTCTGTACTTCATTTCTTTGCTACCAATGTTTATATTTAAATGCAATAAGTTTTGGTCCTGCACATTGTGCAGGTGACCTCACAATGGTCTGGCCATGACAGCATAAACCAGTAACCATGTTAACACAGTTTCAACCTAAGGATAGCTGTGATGTGGCTTCATATCATCGAGAGTCAACGTGTGGAAACATCGTAGACTTCAGTGCTGCTTTATTTAAGCGTCCATCACTTTTCTTTATCGCAATAGTTGTTGGTGTGATTTGTACTGGTACAAATCAGGTACAACTGGTCCAGTTTTGGTATTGAGAGGAAGCTGGGTGTTCTTGTTCACAAATCAGCAAGTTAACATGTAGGTACAGAAAGCAAATAGTGTGATAGCCTTTTAATCACCAACCCTTTGTAATAGAGTGAAGAAATCTAATGACAACCGTGGATAAAGTCTTAGTGAGACCACACCTGCAATACTGTTTCTAGTTTTGGTCATCTTATTGTCAGGGAGGACACACTTAGCTTGGAGGGAGTGCAACAATGGTTCACTCCGCTGATTGCTGGGATGAGGGGATTCTCTTATGAGAAGAGACAGAGTAAACTAGGCCGAGATTCCCAAGAATTTTTACATTTCTTCATGGGATGTCAGTATTGATGACAAGGCCAGCACTTGTTACCCATCCTTAATTGTCCTTGAGAAGGTGATGGTGAGCTTCCTTCTTGAACTCTGATGTTATTAGGAAGGAAGTTCCAGGATTTTGACCCAGTGACCCTGATGGAAATGTGATCTAGCTTCAAATCAGGATGGTGGAAAGGAGTTACACAATCTACAAAGGCCCAGTGTCTGCTGCGATAGCTACTGTTCACTGAAATAACAATAAAAGTCCTTGAATTAGTCTCAGCATCTCTGGGATAGGCTGAGGAAAGTTGGCCAGGAAACCAACCATGCTGCAGTCCAGAGACTCCTGCTTGAACTGCTGACTTCACTGTCCAAGATCACCTGGGCCTTCTGGTTGATATTGGAAACTAGTTCCTTGCACTAAAGAGAGGAAAAGCAATATTTCGTTATTTCTAGTGAATATATTCCCTCGTCGCACACCTCTGATTTATTTTCAGTCTTCTTTTCCTTTTCAGAACACAATATTGAATGATAAAATGATGTGCTTTAACATCAAGCGTTCCAGACGACAATCAAAGTCATTTGAGGTATTCTATTGAGCTGTTGTAATGTTTTCTGATAAAGCAGCTTAAAGTGCAGAGTCCATCAAAAACAGCATTTTGTGATCAAATCTGGGAAACTGCTGCCCAAATCGCAACAAGGTAATACACCTCCCTGCATGCACACCAGATTCCCTCTTGACTGCAGGCTTTGTTTTTTCTATAGTTGACCTTTAGTTGCTATTCAGCATCTTCTCTACAGAAGGGTGGTGTTTCCTGGAGGTTTATCAGTAAGCTGGTTTTAGTAGAAAGTGTCTCTCACCTGTTCCCTGGAAATGTCAGCAATTCAGTCTTTTAGCAGTTCAGTTAACCATTATTATATCTGTTCTGCGTCTTTAGGATCCTATTTCTGTTTTAAAATACCCTCCCTATTTATGGATTCTCCTCTTTTGGTCTTTACACACTCCCCTCTTCAGTGCCTTTATTGCCTCTTCATGACCAATATTCTGCACTCACTTGGTAAGAGCTGCATTCGAATGAGCTGATTGATGTGACTCCTAATTTCCTTCCTTCTAGCTCTCTCTGTTTCTAGTTCTTGCTGTCTCTTTCTGTCTCTCGCACTCGTGCCTGCATTTGCACTGGCTGGCTTTCTCATTCAGGCAAGCTCACCAATACTTTTTTACACTCATGCTCTTTCTTGACTTGTTCAAGCCTCGCAGCACCACAGGATGTGTTTTAACTTCATCCTGTGTAGGTGGATGCTGCAAAGTTACAATGAGTAACTGGGTGAGGCAGGCAAGTAAATATCTGCAGAGATATAGGAGTGTTCAAATACTGAGTGTTCAACTGAAAAGCAAAGGGATTATTTAATAACTTAGAGTTAAAACACTAACAGAAGTGTTCAAATGTAATGGCCGTGATGAATTTGTGCATGTCATGTGCTGACAATCTAACTGGGTAATTTACAAACGTGCTAAATGATGAACTGTCAATGTTGACTTATTAACCAGTGGATGTGAGATGGTGACATCATTCTTCAGAGTAGATTTTGTCTGAGCGAGGGAGGAAAACCAATGGAAAGATTTCACAGTTTAACTATCATGGAATCATGCATTACTTCCCCTCCTCAAGACCCAGCTGTTGTATCCACAATGCCTCCATTTTTATTTTGGTGGGGGTGTGGTAAGTGTCTGGGAGTTTCACGGCACAATAGATGTAACTGGGAAGAGGGAACGTTCTGAGATATAATCATTGACGCACTTTCTCAAAAACAAATTTCTGCAGTCACCTGAATTATCGTTTCAGTCACCCAATCGCCCTGTGGACACCGTCTCCTCGCGAGTATCATCCTCGCTTAGTAGTGTGTCGTCAACATCATCACCATCCAGTCCCAAGGTTCCCAAGCGTTCCATCCTGGCAGCCGTCTGTAATTGGATCCAGAAGGGTTCTGGTCGATCAACTTCAGGCAATTGTGTTCCCGAGTGTTCTCCCTCAGTGACTGCCTGCTTTTCTAAAGGGGCATTTCCTGGGTGCAGGCACTATAACATCGGGAACATCCAAGAGGATGACCATCTGTACAACAGCACTTTGGTAAGTACATCGATTGTTTCTGTTAGTCATGTTCATGCTGCTTAATGACTGTTGCTTCTCTCAATATATTCATAGACATTACAAAAAAAAGTTCCTCTTGTATTTAAGAAATAAATGACCTCAGACCATTTGTTACCATCTAGTCATATTGAAGATGGTGGTGTGGCTGCTATTAGTGCTAATTCACAATGTCTAATTTACACATTGTTGATATCTTTTCTGTCTCTTGAGTATTTTGGCCATCATTTCAACTTTCCTTTGGAATGCTGTCGCACTGTTTGAGTTTTGCTGACATTCCTCATTAAATGTACAGGCTACACCAAGGTGTGACACACTCATACCCTTATTCAGGGAATGAGCTGAAATCTATTCATTTCTGATTTCTCCCCATCCTTGTACCTGATTGTAACAATGTACCAAGCAGGTACAGATTGAAGGCTGGGTTCTTCAATGAGTGTGGAGTTAACCACAGGCACCTCTGTCACCTCCTGTTAGTTAATTGAGTAATAATAGCAGAGTCCTTGAACAGTTTTTCTTCCTTGGCCTTGGCTCACGTGAAGTTTCAAAGGTGGGAAGAGAGCAAATGAAAAATAGGAGTGGAGAAAGGTACAGTCCAAAATCGAATTGTCACCATGTTACTGATTCAAAAATGACGACTCAAACCGAAACATTATTGGTCACATGGGTAACAAGTTGGCCATATAACTTAATGACCCACTCATATATTTTATGTTGGGAAAGATTATTTCAAGCCTCTTTGATTGTGGTTTCTAAATAGCTCAGTGTGATTTCTGGAAACTTTCTTCTGATATTTAAGCATTATAATTTAACACAACCTCTGGATGAGTTCTGGCAAAGAAAATATTTGTGAGCTAAATGTTTAGCTTTACCAGGGCAAGCGATCATTCAGACAGCAGACTTCTGTACGTCAGAGTTTAATAATTACCAAGTGAGTATTGGCTGAGAGTGGTGTCAATGAGTTGGAGTGGGCCATGTCTGGGCAGGTCTTAGAGCCAACATTTCATAGCAAACAGAATCTATTTAAACACAACATTTACCAGCTACCACAAACTGAACTCATGACCAAAACTATAGCAAAGTCTCCTGATAGAAGTAGGATTATTTCTGCAACAACATGTAATGAGTGGAGGATAGGTATAAAATTATAGAATGATACAGCATAGAAAGAGGCCATTTGGCCTACTGTGTCTGTGCAGCCTCTTTGAATGTGCTGTCCGGTGCGTCCCCCTCCCTTGCCCTTTCCCCATTGCTCTGTAAATTTTCCTCCTTCAAGTAATTCACCAATTCCTTTTTGAAGGTTGTTATTGAATCTGAATTCTCCGCCCATTCAGACAGTGCATTCCAAATCATAACTTGCTGCATTTAATAAAAACCTCTTGCTTTTACCACTGATTCTTCCACCATGACATTATTATTTTTTAATTATATATTTACTGGCCCTTCTGACACTGGAATCAGAGTAAATAAGGAGGAGTTATCAAATTCTTCATGATTTTGAACACCTCCATCAAATCTCCCCCTGACCTTCGATGCTGTAACAACCACCAGCCCATAACTGAAGTCCTTCATTTTTGGTGTCATTCTAGTAAATCCAGTGGTGCGATGAATAAAGATGGAAGCTAATTCTGTTTCAAAGATAACGTCACTATGTTGTGCTGTTTATTACACCTCTGTCTTCTGCCAGATGCCCCAAGTTCACATAGTTTCAAGGCCTCCTTTGTTAATCCCTTCTGTCGATTTGGAAACATGGCATCAGTCCATTGCAAGATATGAAATGGGAATTTTTAATGCAGCAGAGTGGGTGGATAAAGGCAATGAATGGTCAGAATTTTCATCTTATTACTGAGCGAATCAGCCTTTACAGCCTGTATCAAATCTTCACATCACCTTCTCTGCTGTAAGGAGAACAACCATAGCTTTGAGTTAGAATTTCAGGTGCGAAAGGAGGAATGAGAGAGAGAGAGAGAGAGACAGAGAGACAGAGAGAGAGCGTGCTTTCCAGAGGGAAAAGTTTGAGAAGGAATTACAAGCACAAAAAGACAGTGAAATCAGACAGATTGAATTGGTGAGGGAAAAATTGTCTTTACGTAGTGGAGAAGCCGCTGGTAATTCAAATGATCCTAGTCCAGAGACGAGCTCTGATTTCTTACACTATTCCCGGTTAGTATCCAAATTTGAAGATGATGATGTTGAAGCCTTTTCTCATATACTTTGAGAATAGGTTGCTGAGACAGAACACTTGGGAACCTTACCTTTTGGAAAGGTCTTGCACTTTTTGCTCTCTCTCTCTCTCTATATAAAATATATTCATGAAAAGTAATTAAATTTCTATTTCTTCATGTTATTGATCAAGCTAGGACACCTGTTATTTTGCAGAGATCCTCACCCAAGCAGACCCTGGAACCAGAACCTTCTGAGATTTCTCAGTTCACACAGACCAATTCACAAGATCGAGGTGAGGGGTGAAAATTGTCTCAATTTGATAAATCGATCCCAAAAGATACATAAACCTCTGCCAGCAGATTTATATTTTCTTCTCATTTCGCAAAAGGCTGGGAAAATCCAGATTCCTATAATTGAACTTACCCAACTGCACTCAGCAGGATCCAACTTGGGAGTCATTTAGCTTCACATAACTCAGTAAACAGCTATTTGTCTGCACCTAATGAAAGCATAAAGCCTCCTCCAGTTTAGTGACTCATGTCAGCTAATCCCTCGCAAAGCTATATTGTGTCATGGGGACAAATCTGGAGTTGATTGTGGATTTAACTAAAAATAATTCAGAATTTATCAGCATTATTCTGGTTTCTTCACTGTAATTCAAATTGAATATTCAACAATACATGAAACATGTTATTTTACTGAAATCAAGAAGCATCTTTATTCAGTTGGCCGCAGAGCACCTTGACGATGAAGCAGAAAAATCCAATGGGGTCCTCAGCACCGAATGTGCTAATCAGTAACACCCTCCCCACCACCTTTTCTGGTGAAAAGTGGAGACCAGAAAAAAGTTGAAGACAGTATCAGCCTTCATGGCTGTGATTCTCTCATGATTAAAAATCCTGTCAACTCTCACTGTCCAGATAGCACCAAGCAGAAGGCCTCATTCGGGTGAGGGATTCCCAGTGCCTGTGGAATGCTATTGCAGTCAGAGTTTGAAAACATTCTCTGGATACAAGCGTCACTGGTAAAGCTGTCATTTATTGTTCATCCCTCATTGCCCTGAGAAGATGGTGGGACAGGCCCTATCATTGATCCGCTGCTGGGTTTTTTGATGATGGTGTTTCCCCATTTTTATTAGGTAGGGAATTCCAAGATTCAGACCCAACAATGAAGGAAGAATGAGGTTTGTCAATGTTTTTCAGTATTAACTCAATAGCTGTTTAACTGTTGGACCAGAGTAAAAACCCAATTGGTTCATTAATGTTCTTTAAGAAAGGAAACCGGATATCCTTACCTGGCCTGGCCCGTGCATGGTCGACCCTTAACTGCCCTCTGAAGAGGCTTAGCAAGCCACTCAATTCTATCAAACTGTGACAAAAAAGGCAGCCGGTATTGATCTTCTTGGGGGGCAACTAAGGACAGGGAATAAATTCTGGTTGTGTCAGTAATACTCATATCCTGAGAGTGGATTAAAAAATGTTTTTCTTTTCAGTTATTTGGCCTATGCAATAATGGTGTAAACCTACAAACTTTTCTCTTGTGGGTTTGTGATACATTCTGAATCCTTGTCACAAATTCTAATCCAATTACTCTCAGCCATTCATAATTCTCCATCTAGATTATAGTTTTATGCTTAATCCAATCAACACTATAAAAATGAATGTGTAAATACCAATGTACATTTCTCCTGCTATTCAGAGTTGGTGATATCAGAGCAGGCCATTGTGTTCCATGCTTGGTACCCTACGAACCCTGCCCTTCTCCTAAGAATTCCTGACACAGACAAAATGGCTTGGCTGCAAACGCAATCGTGCTCAACACTACCCAGAGCACCAAAGAGGGACCTTGACGCGCACACGAAGCAGGATTACACTGTGAGGAGACGAACTTTTTATGCAGGTATGACTCAGTAGTGGAATAGCCCTTGAGAACTTCAGCAGACCTTTCCTGCCTTCTCTTATTTTTCCAGTTCCTCAATCCCTTCTGCAGGCACAGAATCAGACTTATCTTCAACAAAGGACAAGAACAAAGAACAAAGAAAATTACAGCACAGGAACAGGCCCTTCGGCCCTCCAAGCCTGCGCCGATCCAGATCCTCTATCTAAACCTGTCGCCTATTTTCTAAGGGTCTGTATCTCTTTGCTTCCTGCCCATTCATGTATCTGTCTAGGTACATCTTAAAAGACGCTATCGTGCCCGCGTCTACCACCTCCGCTGGCAATGCATTCCAGGCACCCACCACCCTCTGCGTAAAGAACTTTCCATGCATATCCCCCCTAAACTTTTCCCCTCTCACTTTGAACTCGTGACCCCTAGTAATTGAATCCCCCACTCTGGGAAAAAGCTTCTTGCTATCCACCCTGTCTATACCTCTCATGATTTTGTACACCTCAATCAGGTCCCCCCTCAACCTCCGTCTTTCTAATGAAAATAATCCTAATCTGCTCAACCTCTCTTCATAGCTAGCGCCCTCCATACCAGGCAACATCCTGGTGAACCTCCTCTGCACCCTCTCCAAAGCATCCACATCCTTTTGGTAATGTGGCGACCAGAACTGCACGCAGTATTCCAAATGTGGCCGAACCAAAGTCCTATACAACTGTAACATGACCTGCCAACTCTTGCACTCAATACCCCGTCCGATGAAGGAAAGCATGCCGTATGTCTTCTTGACCACTCGATTGACCTGCGTTGCCACCTTCAGGGAACAATGGACCTGAACACCCAAATCTCTCTGTACATCAATTTCCCCCAGGACTTTTCCATTTATTGGATAGCTCACTCTTGAATTGGATCCTCCAAAATGCATCACCTCGCATTTGCCCGGATTGAACTCCATCTGCCATTTCTCTGCCCAACACTCCAGTCTATCTATATTCTGCTGTATTCTCTGACAGTCCCCTTCACTATCTGCTACTCCACCAATCTTAGTGTCGTCTGCAAACTTGCTAATCAGATCACCTATACTTTCCTCCAAATCATTTATGTATATCACAAACAACAGTGGTCCCAGCACGGATCCCTGTGGAACACCACTGGTCACACGTCTCCATTTTGAGAAACTCCCTTCCGCTGCTACTCTCTGTCTCCTGTTGCCCAGCCAGTTCTTTATCCATCTAGCTAGTACACCCTGGACCCCATGCGACTTCACTTTCTCCATCAACCTATCATGGGGAACCTTATCAAATGCCTTACTGAAGTCCATGTATATGACATCTACAGTCCTTCCCTCATCAATCAACTTTGTCACTTCCTCAAAGAATTCTATTAAGTTGGTAAGACATGACCTTCCCTGCACAAAACCATGTTGCCTATCACTGATAAGCCCATTTTCTTCCAAATGGGACTAGATCCTATCCCTCAATATCTTCTCCAGCAGCTTCCCTACCACTGACGTCAGGCTCACCGGTCTATAATTACCTGGATTATCCCTGCTACCCTTCTTAAACAAGGGGACAACATTAGCAATTCTCCAGTCCTCCGGGACCTCACCCGTGTTTAAGGATGCTGCAAAGATATCTGTTAAGGCCCCAGCTATTTCCTCTCTCGCTTCCCTCAGTAACCTGGGATAGATCCCATCCGGACCTGGGGACTTGTCCACCTTAATGCCTTTTAGAATAACCAACACTTCCTCCCTCCTTATGCCGACTTGATCTAGAGTAATCAAACATCTATCCCTAACCTCAACATCCGTCATGTCCCTCTCCTCAGTGAATACCGATGCAAAGTACTCGTTTAGAATCTCACCCATTTTCTCTGACTCCAAGCATAACATTCCTCCTTTGTCCTTTAGTGGGCCAATCCTTTCTCTAGTTACCCTCTTGCTCCTTATATATGAATAAAAGGCTTTGGGATTTTCCTTAACCCTGTTTGCTAAAGATATTTCATGAACCCTTTTAGCCCTCTTAATTCCTCGTTTCAGATTGGTCCTACATTCCCGATATTCTTCCAAAGCTTTGTCTTTCTTCAGCCGCCTAGACCTTATGTATGCTTCCTTTTTCCTCTTAGCTAGTTTCACAATTTCACCTGTCATCCATGGTTCCCTAATCTTGCCATTTCTATCCCTCATTTTCACAGGAACATGTCTCTCCTGCACGCTAATCAACCTATCTTTAAAAGCCTCCCACATATCAAATGTGGATTTATCTTCAAACAGCTGCTCCCAATCTACATTCCCCAGCTCCTGCCGAATTTTGGTACAGTTGGCCTTCCCCCAATTTAGCACTCTTCCTTTAGGACCACTCTCGTCTTTGTCCATGAGTATTCTAAAACTTACAGAATTGTGATCACTATTCCCAAAGTCGTCCCCTACTGAAACTTCAACAACCTGGCCGGGCTCATTCCCTAACACCAGGTCCAGTATGGCCCCTTCCCGAGTTGGACTATTTACATACTGCTCTAGAAAACCCTCCTGGATGCTCCTTACAAATTCTGCTCCATCTAGACCTCTAACACTAAGTGAATCCCAGTCAATGTTGGGAAAATTAAAATCTCCTATCACCACCACCCTGTTGCTCCTACATCTTTCCATAATCTGTTTACACATTTGTCCCTCTATCTCACACTCGCTGTTGGGAGGCCTGTAGTACAGCCCCAACATTGTTACCGCACCCTTCCTATTTCTGAGTTCTGCCCATATTGCCTCACTGCTCGAGTCCTCCATAGTGCCCTCCTTCAGCACAGCTGTGATATCCTCTTTGACCAGTAATGCAACTCTGCCACCCCTTTTACCTCCCTCTCTATCCCGCCTGAAGCATCAATATCCTGGGATATTTAGTTGCCAATCATGCCCTTCCTTCAACCAAGTCTCAGTAATAGCAATAACATCATACTCCCAGGTACTAATCCAAGCCCTAAGTTCATCTGCCTTACCTACTACACTTCCCGCATTAAAACAAATGCACCTCAGACCACCAGTCCCTTTGCGTTCATCATCTGCTCCCTGCCTGCTCTTCCCCTTAGTCACGCTGACTTTATTATCTAGTTCCTTACAGGCTTTAGTTACTACCTCCTTACTGTCCACTGACCTCCTCATTTGGTTTCCATCCCCCTGCCACATTAGTTTAAACCCTCCCCAACAGCGTTAGCAAAAGCACCCCCAAGGACATTGGTTCCAGTCCGGCCCAGGTGTAGACCGTCCAATTTGTTATAGTCCCACCTCCCCCAGAACCGGTCCCAATGTCCCAAAAATCTGAACCCCTCCCTCCTGCACCATCTCTCAAGCCACGCTTTCATCCTGACTATTCTTTCATTTCTTCTCTGACTATCACGTGGCACTGGTAGCAATCCTGAGATTACTACCTCAGAGGTCCTACTTTTTAACTTGGCTCCTAACTCCCTAAATTCTGCTTGTAGGACCTCATCCCGTTTTTTACCTATATCATTGGTGCCTATGTGCACAATGACAACTGGCTGTTCACCCTCCCCCTTCAGAATGTTCTGCAGCCGATCTGAGACATCCCTGACCCGTGCACCTGGGAGGCAACATACCATTCGGGAGTCTCGTTTTCGACCACAGAACCGCCTATCTACAACTGCAAGAAATTAGGAAAAAGTTTGATTGCCATTTATGTTGCACTTATTTTGAATTCATGTTCAGCTTTATATTTTACTGTTATTTTGTATACATTGTTATGACGAAGTGAGAAAGGTGTCTCGGGGCCCTTTACAACCTTCACCTGGACTACTGCAGCAGGATTTCATTTGAAACACACTGTGTTTTGAGCTCCCTCTTGGTGAATCCTTGTTCACCACTTTCCAATTATAGAAATGAGCACAAACAGGCTTTCTTAGGTTTAAAGAAGAGAAGTGAAATTTATTAAAACTTAAATTTGAACTCTAATCCGGTTAACGCCTACGGATAAACACTGCGCCCCACGCCAGCCTGCATACACGATATGCACATGCAAATAGAGACAGAAAAGAGCAGAAGAAAGATCAAGTGAAGAGGTTTGAGGCAATCTCTGAACAGTTTCTTGTTACTGTGCTTCGAGCTCACTGTCGAGTCCTTTTGTAGGTAGTTCTTGCTGGAGGTAATTTTTGCTTTTCACTGGGGCCCAGTATTCTTCTTAAACCTTGTCTCTCTCTCTCTCTCTCTTAGGGTTCCTGTGTCTTCAATGGATTCCAAAGCTGGGGAGAATGAGATGAGAGGAGACAAGATAGAGATGTTCCCAATCCAGGAGCCAGCAGCTTTCTGTCTTCAAATTCTCGGTGACGAGTTCAATACCTGCAATAGCTAGTTCATCACATGACTAAACTGGTCTGATCACGTCTTCTGTGTACTGATCAGCAGTCTTGCTTTTTCCACCAAAACCCGAATGTTCCCTTTTTTTCTGACTGATCTTGTCAGATGATGGAAAACGCTTTGATTGGTCCCTGGAGAGAAAGCTTTGTTTGAATCTGTGGTATTTTCCCGCCTCTCATCCAGCTGGTTTCAGTGGGGGAGGGGCGGACGGACATTGGAAACTGTTGGTGTTGCGTCATCTAGTTGAGTTCTATACAAGGTGTGAACTGTTTCCGATGGGTTCTGTTGTCCGATTGACTTGATTATATATAAAACCGGTGGATTTCATTGTCTCCTTCACCAGCTTGGAGCCAGTGATGATGTAGGTGACTGGCTGAGAGCAGAAGGCAATGTCTCTGTGGGGTGGAGTGGGTTTTGGTTTAGCATTTGAAAAGCTTGTCCTTTCTGTTCTGAGACCAACAGCCTGTCCTCTGCTAACTGTTTTTTTCATCACTGTCCTTTTCACAGCCATTTCCCCCCAAACTGGGGTGTTACCCCTGGAGAATAAAGTCTTGGATTAAAAATGATAATCCTTTAGTTGCCCCTGCGAGGATCTTCTGTCCACCGAGACTGAGACCCCCTCGCACAAATATCTTCCTTCATCCTCTTCTTGTTGTGTGTGAACAACCCTCATGTCCAGATCAAACCGTATCCTCTCCCGTTAAACTAAACTCTGGGGAAAACCCTCCCTCCCGCTTTGAACAAACTTACTATTGCTAAAACACATAGAAACAAGACAGTACATTCCTCTTGTCAAAACATATAGTCTTGGCAAAAACTCTCCTCTCTTCTGCCACACAGAAACTTCACTTTACAGTATACAGAAAAGAGAAAAACCTTTCCACATACAAGTTCTGGTTTTATACAATCTGCAAAAACAACTCATCCCTCCCGACCCAAATCTTTAAATCACAATTTTCTCTCGATGAGAGCAATTCATTGGCGTCGGAGGGGCTTTCTTGTGTTTCTGCAGTTAATAAAAACTAAGTAAAACACGACTCTAGATTGTGCCACTACCAGGAGGTGAGACATCAATCAGATCCATGGTGGGATCTCTCCATTTAAACTGAAATCCCACCATGGAGGGGACGTTATGTCCTTTATTTCTTCCCCCTTCTCCCTGTTGCATTGTTCTAATGTGTAAAAATGTTTTTTGGGACACCTCCACTTGTTTTGGGAGTTTTTTGAGATGTACGGGCAGGGGTGGTATCTCATACCCGAACGTGGTGATGTAACTCTGTAGATTGTCTACAGGGTTGTTAATGTCGAGGTGAAGTGTGATCTCGATTGTGGGAAGAATTCTCACATTTACCATCTGAACCTCTGTGTGGGGTTTAAAGCAGAAGGGCTGCTTGTTCACAGGACACCAGGTGACGTTGTGAACTCTGTAGTGGTCGAGGCTCGTCGTCACACATTATGTTCCACTGCCAGAATATGCTAGCTGAGGTGACACGTGGGCCAGGACCATCACCTCCATGGTGCAATTGACTGGCTCTACACCTTTGTATTTAAACCCACACACAGGCCTATACCTGGCAGCCTTTGAGCTCACTGTCAGTCATGGTGTGCTCCCACCGAACCACATACAGTGGGACCTCACAATAGTGCACGTATACCCCAACTCAGATGACGCCGATACTCTCCACGCGGTCCACCGGCGCAGGTGTTTGGGTCCAGCTCAGCACCGGCATCCACAACACTATCCCCACAATGGTGTGGTTTGACTGACCACAGTCCACAGGAACCGGGTAGGCTTCTGAAGCCAGCCTGAGCTGACACGGGTTCAAACGGTTGCTGTACGGACTGAGGTGCCTGTTACTAACCCAAGAAGGAATGTGACCTTCCCTCAGGTCCTCCAATTACTGCATCCTTCATTTCGCAACCAGGCCCCAGAAAGTACACACGCGTCACTCCTTGCAGTCTGAGCCCAGGCATTCCTATCCTCCTTGATTAACTGGTTAATGGAGTGTGCCTGAGACTCCAACTGTGCTCTGACCTCCCTTAAATGGATAGTCATAGCCTGTTCTTCATACAACTCCCCTGCCTTCGACCGTGTTCCCTTCCCCCAGGACCTTTCCTAACTGGTTCTCAGGGTATTGACCTGAATCTGCAGTTCAGCATCATCTAAACTGTTGATGGCTGACGTTCCTGTGCCGAAAGTGGTCGCAGTATCATTTATCAATCCCCGTTTGTACCTTATAGAGCCAACGCTGCTCTCCTTATCCTGTGTATACAATACATCGAACTGTCCATCCCAGTAACTTAACTGGTCAAATTTCCCACAGCAGGGTTTCATACAAATGCTCCGTTTCCACCAGACACCATTCTGGTAGATACACACAGGTCAGGTTTAAAACAACTGAAATGACCTGATGGTGCACCTTGTGGTCCAGTATCTTTCCTGTGGGGACTAAAACCAAGCCATTCCCTGAGCCCGGTGTGGTGGCAGGAAAACCGATCTCAGCTCCCCTGACCAGTGGGGCTGTGGGCAGAGGCTTTCTTTCCTGGGCAACAAGTTCTGTGGCATTTACTGTGTTGGGAGGTCTCAGTGTTACACAGGAGACCATAACTCCTGTGTCAACTCAACCCCTGCCCCGAAATCCTCCCATTGCCTTATAAATGCAATGGACATTCCTTTGGGGCAGGCCCTCAGTGACCCCCCCCCACACCACACACACACACACGTTCCTCCTTCCACCACTTGTTCCAGCACACCTCTACACCCCTTTCTACCCCGTGAGCGTCCGTTATGTGTCGTTTCCCAGTCCGTGGTCTGGTTCCCTTTTACTGGGTCTAACTTTCTCAACCACCACCAAATTCCCGGGGAATGTTCCCCTCACGTCTGAGATAGACGCTCTTCCCTTCAGTCACCCTAACACTCGTGCCAGTAACCTTTACTTTTACACACGGCATGGAAGCCTCCCCGAAAGTGTAGCCAGCGTGGTTCATGTGCCTGGCCGAATTCGACCCCACCCACCCTGGCCACCTTCCCTTGTGGAAATAGACCCTCTGTCCGTCCATCACCCCTGTATCACCTTTAGTCACAGTGGGTCCGTGTCCTCCACAACCCCCGTATACAATGGATGCTTCAGTGTCTCCCCTTCTCACCCTGCCGGTCTATACGGCCATCAATAATATGAATCCCCATCGGGAGGTCTGCATCCTTCATTCTTCTGATGTCTCCCTGCTTGAAAACAAACTGACAGAATTGTATAATCCTCTGTGAGAGGTTTGATCCTCCACAGGTCCAACTGCTTATCTACAAAACATGGGAAAACTATCTACAAAACTCCACTGCCTTACTTGAGGCACCCACGGCCAGATGGTGTCCAGTCGGGGCCTCTTGTATTTCTGCACTGGCTCCTTGGGAGACAGCCATGGAACTCTTGGCCTTGAGGTCCTCTTGCTCCTCCTTACAGCCCCGGATACTGGGTCCTCGCCGTTGTCCCAGATGAACAGTGACAGGCCCGTATCCAGCAGACTGATGACTGGTCCTGGGCTCCTTTTGACCTTTACCTTCCCTTCCTCAGGAGTAAACAGTTTAGACTGGTTGACGTGAAACCATTTTGTCCTCCTGGGCGGCTTCGCTGCAGAGACGATGGGGCTTGCCTCATCAACGATGTTGGACGTCCCCATGTACAGTGGTTCGAACACCCCTACCCGGGTGTGTAATTCCTCACCATCATCATGTCTCCTATCTTCCATTCCTGACAGCTCTGTAGTTCTAGCAGCAACTGGCTCTGGTGGTGCTGCTTCCCCAGATTGCTGACAGCCTGTCAGTGAATGCTCTGGAGTGTCTCGTACAGAATGATCCTGGGTGACCTCCCTCACCTGTAGCTCTGATAACCCTGGAGCTGTCACATGTGTGGGAACTTTCATTACTCTTCCCGTCATGAGCACACGCGGGCAGTACCCTGTGCTTTTAGAATAACTGGATCGAACTCCCATTCGAATCAATGGAAGGACTTCATCCCAGCGCTGAGGGAACAACCCGATCTCCTTCCTCATCCTTTCTTTTAAAGTTTGGTCCATGCGCTCCACAATCCCTGAAGACTGGGGATTGTGAGACACATGCCACCTTCCGTGTATTCCCAAGAGTCTGAGGTTATTCCTCCTGACCTGGCCTGTGAACTGACTCCCCTGGTAGGATTCTACTACATGTGGCAATCCCCACCAGGAGAACATTTCTCTCACCATCAACCTCACGGTTACTAGTGTGGTGTCTGATCGACAAGGAAAAGCTTCAACCAACTTGGCGAATACATCGACCAGGACCAAGCAGTACTTGTTCCCAGCCTTTGTCCTCGGTAGCAGTCCGATAAAGTCGATCTGCAAAGACCACCAGGGCCCCTCTACCCTTCTCATGTGTCCTCAGGGTGCCTTTCTTTTCTGGGGATCAGGGCTGTTCGCCGCACACACCAAACAGTTCACACAGAATTCCCAAACTTCTTCCCTGAGCTGGGACCAACACCCTACCTCCTCTACCCTCTTCCAGGTGGTTTCTGGCCCTGGCTGTCCTGTTCCCAGATCCGTGTGGGCCAACTGAAGAAATTGTTCCCGGTGCTGTTCGGGAACTACCCATCGATCCCCCTTAAAGAGCAATAACCTCTTTAACAACCACGTCCGCTGCCCTGACCGGAACTTCAACCTTTTCTTGCCTAACCAGCTTTTCTCAGACCGCTCTGATAGCCGAGTCCTCTGCCCGGACCTTGGTTAGGTCGGGAGCTAACACTATCCCCTGGGTCCCTCCTTTGTCCCAAAGTGCTGTGACCGGCCCTGCCTGATAGAGATCCCAGAATTCTCCCTCTCTTCTTCCCTGTTTTACAAGCTCGTTGGCCATAATGTTTCCCTGCCACCTCGGCTCTGACCTGAAGTGGGCTTTCACTTTGTGGATGTAAAAGTCCTCTCCACTGCCTGCAGCCGCAGGGATCATTTTCAACAAAGGGGCCGTTGTAAGGGGTTTCCCGTCCGCTGCTTTAACGTCACGGTGGCTCCAAATCGCCAGATATTCGGTACACGGGTTGCAGGTGAACATCAAGTCTGAACAAATGGTGTAAGGACTGGGGAATTCCTCGGGATGTGTAACCACATACTCCACCGCCGAGAATTCTGTGTATCGGACACTCATGGTGTTGGGGAGTTTCATTATCTTGGCCACCTTGGCCTCAGGGTCACAAATCCCACATCCCGTGAGTCACTTCCCGTTTACGATAGAACTTGATCCAGCAACATAGATGTCCCTGCCGGAAGGTTGGACTGCGGCCTTGACCCCTACATCGTGATCCCAAACCCCTTCAATAGTGCACCTGAGAGCTTCCCCTGCATATGTGAGGTTCATGGTGAGTTTGGGCTCTGTGACCCCCAGCACTTTCAGATTTAGCTGAGACAGTAGTAAAGTCCAGCACTCAATGTGAACACTGGTCACTGTGCTGTCCTTTATCCTACCGTCCAGCAGTATTTGAGTGGGGATATGGTGGGTTAACAATGTGATAAGCAAACACCCAGTGAAAAGCTGAGATTGTTTCATGGCCCAATGGGCGGTATAGAAGATGCCTTTCACAATTGGAGTTATCCTTGCTCCACGTCTGTGAGGACCCTTGAGGAGTACACTCCTGGAGTAACACTGCACCGAAGGTTATACCCACTGGAGGTTACTTCCAAGAAGAAACCCTCACCCCCATTAATCACCACTCGTGCTGGTGCCATTTGGAGGTCCTCCTTGAGGCACACTAACACTACCTGGCATTCCCATCCCACTCCCATCCGACTCCCTTCAGGAAAAGCCAGAGCAGAGGAACTGCTGTGGTGGTGTAGCCCTCAATGAAGTTGTGGCAGTACCCTGTGAGCCCCAGGAAAGACCTTACCCCCGTCACGTCTTTCGGCCCTGACAACTCCTGTATTGCCTCCCTCCTTGCCTCATCTATGCAGCGCTTTCCTGCCCCGCATGGTCAAACCCAGAAATTTAACTTCAGGCTGAGCAATCTGGGCTTTCTTGGGATTCACCTTGAATCCCATCTCCTTCAGTAGCCCTGGCAACTCTGCTGATAATGGGCCATGTTTCCCCTCCCCCCTCTCAGAAGAGCAACAAATGGTCCGTGTATTGGACTAGTTGGTGTGGTCGGCTGAACACTTTGAGTTCATCAGCCATACTCTGGTGGATGATAGATACAGTTGTGGAAGCCCTGGGGAAGACAAGGCCAAGTATACTGTTGGCCTTTAAAAGTGAAAGTGAACTTCTCCCAGTCCTCCCATTTGAAAGAGATTGAACAGAAGCTGTTTGAAATATCCAGCACTGAAAACGTGGTTGCGGTGGCTGGAATGCTCCCTATGAGGTTCAGCTACTGCTCTCACTGCAGGCGTGAATGCTGGAATGTTTTTATTAAGGACTCGATAGTTCACGGTAGCTCTCCACAAATTGTCCGGTTTGGTGACCGGCCAAAGTGATCGAAGGTCAGGGCTTAGCCTTATGAATCACACTGAAGGATGATAAATAATGCAATCGACACAGATTTCAGATTTCGAATAATAAAAGTATGTTTAATATGTACAGCAAATCTCAATATGGTAAAACCCATGCTAACGTTCTTATACGACTAAAAAATAGATTACTTCCCCTTGGACTTCTTAAACTAAACCCCTCTGTGTTCCCTAACCCACAGTCGGTTAACTCCCAACACTACACTAACCCCCTTTCCTAAGGTTTGGTCAGGACATGCAGAGGTAACTCTCCACATGGCTGTGAGTCGAGTATTCTGCAGGCTGTGGATGAAATGCTCACACTGTTGACTTTGGATGCTGGGTCATGTCTTCTACGATCGAAGTCCTTGGGGCCATACCCATTCCTTCGGGCATGCGACTTCCTTTGGTCCTGTTTGTAGAGGGAGCAGCGTGCTCTGATCTTCTGTCCTGTCGAGCTGTGTGGCTGCTGTCCATTCCACATCAACTGTTCAATCCTCTCCTTCCTCAGGCTGCTTCACTTCTACTGATCAGCGGTCTTGAGTTCTATACAAGGTGTGAACTGTTTCCGATGGGTTCTGTTGTCCGATTGACTTGATTATATATAAAACCGGTGGATTTCATTGTCTCCATCACCAGCTTGGAGCCAGTGATGATGTGGGTGACTGGCTGAGAGCAGAAGGCAATGTCTCTGTTGGGGTGGAGTGGGTTTTGGTTTAGCGTTTGAAAAGCTTGTCCTTTCTGTTCTGAGACCAACGGCCTGTCCTCTGGTAACTGTGTTTTCAACACTGTCCTTTTCACAGCCATTTCCCCCCAAACTGGGATGTTACCCCTGGAGAATAAAGTCTTGGATTAAAAATGATAATCCTTCAGCTCACATGCATATACGATAGGCATATGCAAATAGAGACAGGAAGAGCAGAAGAAAAATCAAGTGGAGAACTTTGAGGCAATCTCTGAACAGTTTCTTGTTACTGTGCTTCCAGCTCACTGTCGAGTCCTTTTGTTGGTAGTTCTTCCTTGTTGGTAATTCTTGCTTTTCATTGGGGCCCAGTATTCTTCTTAAACCTTGCCCCCTGTCGGAGACTTTTCTCTCTCTTGGGGTTCTTGTGTCTTCAATGGATTCCAAAGCTGGGGAGAATGAGATGAGAGTAGACAGGAGAGAGATGTTCTCAATCCAGGAGCCAGCAGCTTTCTGTCTTCAAATTCACTGTGGCGAGTTCAAAAGCTGCAACAACCAGTTAGTCATGTGACTAAAATAAAAGCACAATACTGCAGATGCTATATTATAATTATTTATTATAGTCATGTGACTAAACTAGTCTGACCACGTCTTCTGTGTATCAGGAACAGGGACTGTTTCCTTTGTGCCAACACTGTCTGCTAGTTTGCAAAAATGTATTTCTGGCTCGGAGCCTGAAAATGTCTTGTAATAGGCCCTCTTTTCCCAGCAATAATTTGAAGTTTGACGTGCACGTGGTGAAATTAATGTGCCTCATTCTTGGTTGGTGGGGGCCTGCATGACAATGTGTATATATATGTGTAAATGTAAGCCTTTTTAGGGAAAGAAATCTTCAAAGGATGCAGTGGGGGGACCAGATCCCTGAGATATGAATACTTTTACATGTATTTTTGTCCCCCATTTATCCTTATTTGTGTTCAATGACTTGGCACTTCCATTACCTTGTGTGGGCGAGCCTACAGTAATCTGTTAAAAGAAGAAGCAATACCCTTTGAGAGTGAAAGTGCAGGCCTTGATATTCAAGGTCCTGATAAGACACTAATTCATTGAGCTCTTCATTTTAGTGCAATCACTTCACAGGTGTAGGACAGCATTGATTCTGTATGTTCACTCAATAGATTTATCCAAAACAAACTCCCTTCAAAGTAGCAAAAATGCCAAGAATGTCTGAACAGTATCTGAGACCCTATCAAATTCAGTTTTGCACCATGTGTAAATTAACCAGCAGAGAAAGCAAGTGTTGAAGCACTTGAACATTTCTCGTGTCTTCCACACACACTGTTCCAGTGTCCTTTCCCAATCTGAATCTATGTGCTGTGATGAGGAAGGTCTTTAGAGAGCTCATTACCCTGGTTTCGGGAGGCCTATGTATTTTCTTTCCTCCTCCTATCCATCACTTGGTAATCCTGGAAAGGAATAACTAATCAGACACAATTACAGAAAACCACTCACTATTAAAAAGGTTCACAATCTGGGCTCTGCCAACAACAGTCGACACAGATATTAAAGGAAATCATCGGGAGTTCTTTGTGACATTTTCTAAGTGTACATTTTTGTAAATATTTCCCATATTCCTTTTATATTATGTCATTTGTTTTGAAAAGTGACTAAAATAAATTTCAGTGCATAAATGTTTTGTGATTTTATTTTGAAATGGAAGCTAGGTTCTGCTATGATGTGTGTACTTCATATATAAATAATGTTACGTCACTGCCCAAAATTACTGCGTTCTGCATGTTTCATGCATTGAGAGTTGACCTCCTTGACTGAGACCTTCTGAACTTTATTGATAACCGTATCCTCGAAACCAAGGCCAGTGACTGGGTAAGAGCAGTGTCGCCATGTTTTTACAACAGCTGATCAAAACAGAGTAACAAAGCCACACACAGTTCAATAGCCCAGTCGCTGGTTGGAAAACAATATAGTGATCTATTTGCATTCTTCATCTGCAAGGTCTTTGTTTTCCCTCCTGATTTGGACCAGTTTTCCCCAGTAAGGATTTTTTATGCATTGATCATCAGCTGGAAAATGACACTGGGCAGATCCACAGAATATCTGGTGTTGTCAGTATAACTTCCAACATCAGCCCACACCTCCAACCCCCCCCCCCCCCCCCCCACCACCCCACTGCCCTCACACCACCCCCTCCGCTCTCCCCGGCCCTCCCCACCCTCCATTTCAGTGTAAGAGTCAAAAAGATATTCACCGAAGTGGTGGTCTGAACAATTTGATTGACAACTTCTTGTGTGGCCACTTCCAACATTCCCTATTTTATATTGTCTGCCCCCATCCCATGCTGAAATGTCTGGATTTTTTTTGCGGTTGCCTTTGGTATCTCCTCAGTTTTCCTTGTATCCCAGTCTCCTCTCCTTCCCAAATTCTAGGTGTATCTATTTATCTCTATCACCACGAGCTTGATCAGTTTCAAAGCTGTTGTTCCGTGGTTGCTACGAGTTGAATGATTTAAATAAGCTTTAACCAAACTGGAGAGTGTTATAAACATGTGCTACGCAGAATGATTTTTTTCATCCATTGGTTGGAAACCTGAATTAAACTTGAAAAAGAAAGCAGCTGAAACGGCCACCACAATTTGCATTGAAATATCTCACATACCAGTGTATCGAGGCAGAGACGGATATCCGATTAATTTCCCACCAGAACAATGGCTTGCAAATTCTGAATGAGCTCTGCCTTACCTCCATTAACAAGACATTCAAAGCCATCTTGGAACATTAACACTGGTGGAGATGAACTTCAATTAGAGCAGATGGGATTGGGGGGAATGTACTGGGATAGATTGAGAACTGGTTAATGGACAGGAAACAGAGGGTAGGAATAAAGGGGTCGTTGTCAAGTTGGCAGGCTGTGACTAGTGGGGTACTGCAAAGAGGGAGAGAGAGATAGAGACAGAGAGAGAGGAATAGATAAAAGGAGACAGAGATAGAGGAAGAGACAGAGACAAAGAGAGAGATGGAAAGGGACAGACAGTGACAAAGGGAGACAGAAGGAGAGACAGAGAGAGGGGGAGATAGAGGGAGAGGGAGACAGAGGGCGAGTGAGAGACAAAGAGGGAGACAGGGAGAGACAGAAAGAGAGAGAGAGAGACAGAGACAGATGGACTGGGAAAGACAGCAACATAGGGAGACAGAGAGAGACAAAGAGAGAGGCAGAGGGAGAGAGTCAGAGAGAAAGAGTCAGAGAGGCAGAGATGATGTTAGGGAGAGACAAACTGAGTCATGGACAGAGGGAGATAAAGAGAGATCGGGAGAAACAGAGTAAAAGAAGGAGAGGGAAATAGACAGAGAGTCAGAGAGAGAGACAGAGAGAGAGAGAGATGGAGAGACAGAGAGAGAAGGAGAGAGAGACAGAGACAGAGACAAAGAGAAAGGGAGGGAGGGAGAGAGAGACAGAGAGGGAGAAAGGGAGGGAGGAAGAGAGAGACAGAGAGAGAGAGAGAAAGAGAAAGGGAGGGAGGGAGAGAGAGAGAGGCAGAGAGAGAGGGATACAGAGGGAGAGTCAGAGACAGAGAGAGAGACAGGACAGATGGATAGGGAAAGCCAGTGACGCATGTAGACAGAGAGAGGGGGAGAGAGAGAAACAGAGAGGGAGGGAGAGAGAGAAAGACAGAGAAGGAAGGAGAGAGAGACAAAGAGAGGGAGTAAGAAAGATGGAGAGACCAGGGAGAATTAAAGAAGGAAAGGACTGGAGGATTGCTAATGTTGTACCATTGATTAAAAAGGGAGAAAGGGATAGACTGAGTAATTACAGGCCACTCAGCCTATCTTCAGTGGAGGGAAATGATTGGGATAAATTCTGATAAACAGTAGTAATGGTCATTTAGAAAGGTGTAGATTAATCAAACACAGTCAGCATGGATTTGTTAAGTGAAGATCGTGTCAGACTAGCTTGTGTGAATTTTTTGTGGGGGTAACTCGGAGGGTCGATGAGGGGAGCAGCTCATCACCACCTTCTCAGGGAAATTAGACAATAAATGCTGGTCTTGTCAGTGATGCCCAGATCCCAGGAATGAATTTAATACAGTGTCAGCTCCTGTACACATACAGTAAACAATGGGTACAAGGGAATGATTCACTCCTGTCTAGTACTGTGTGTCTCAGTGTCTTCATGTCTGTGTCTCTGTCACGTTTAAAGCACTAACAGTACACTAGTGAGGAGTCAGTCTCTGAAATAAATGTCTCAGCGCTGCGGTAACATAAAATGGCCACCGTGAACAAAACTAAAATGGATGACTGATGTTTGTGGATATCCACACATGTTCTGAGAGAGACAAAGAGGGAGACACAGAGCGAGAGGGTGACCCAGACTCACAGTGATAGCAGAATATTGGTGTAGGGCTCCCAGGGCAGGGGCCGCATGGGGTGAGATACAGAGTAAAGACAGGGCCTATTGTATTATAAACAGAGAAATGGTCTTGTGCAGTACAAAGTGAGACCGGGTGAAACGCAGCAGAAGCAGAGACAACTCCCAGGGCAGGAACATCATGGGGTGGATACAGAGTGAATCTCACTCTCCACTGTCCGAAACAGACAGAGAGAGAGAGAACGAGAGAAATAGAGAGAGACACAGACAGACAGGGTGACTGAGAGTGAAAGAAGGATATTTAATATCAGACATAGGAAGATGAGGAGGCAATTTAACCCCTCAACCCTGTTCCAGCATTCAATGAGCTCAGGGCTGATCTGTGATCTAACTAACACCATGTATCCCGCCTTTGCCCCTTATCTCTGAATACCTTTGGTTAACAAGAATCTATCAATCACAGATTTAAAAATTAACATTTAAGCCAGCATGAATTCCTATTTGCAGAAGAGAGTTCCAAAATTGCAAAGAAATCCAAAGGACTGATTGGACAGGCTGGGGCTGTTTTCTTTGGAACAGAGGAGGCTGAGGGGAGATTGAGTTGAGGTGTATAAAATTATGAGGGGCCTCGATAGAGTGGATAGGAAGGACCTATTTCCCTTAGCACAGAGGTTCATAAGTGGGGACATAGATTTCAAAATGTCCACAACCAATATCATGAGGGTGTGATGGCTACCACAGTGGAATAGCTTGCTGGCTGTTTAAAATGGAGGATATTCCCTCTGGATCTCTCCCCATGTTTCTCTCTCCATATCGATCTCTTATATGTTTGTGCACACAGCAATGAAGGATTACATCAAATTAATATATCTTCCATTCTCCCTTTCAATCCACCCCAACAATATCTCTCTCTCCAACCTTGTCCCTCTCTGCAGCCCTGTCTCTGTCTGCATATCAAACCCTCTCTCCCTCTGTCTCTCTCCTAGTGTCAGAGATAGCAGGAGGGAGAGACAGAGAGAGGAAGACAGAGAGAGAATGTTGAAGGAACTGTACTCTGTTCCTAAGCTGTGCTGAACCTGCTCTGGGAGTGTTTGACGGGCTACATTAATGGGCCGTGTACAGTCCTGTATCAGACTGTGAAGAAACACAGCTTGTTCAGTGTACAACGGGTCAAAGGGAACGATTCACTCCTGTCTGCTACTGGGAAGAGAGACTGACCTTAACATCAAGGCAGCGTTTGACCGAGTGCGACATCGAGGAGCCCGAGTAAAACTGAAGTCAGTGGGAATCGGGGAAAATCTCTCCACTGGTTGGAATCATACCGAGCACGAAGGAAGATGGTTTTGGTTGTTGGAAGTCAATCATCTCAGTCCCAGGCCTTCACTGCAGGAGTTTATCAGGGTAGTGTCCTCAGCCCAGCCATCTTCAGCTGAGATCCCAGCAGAAAGTGCTTTAAATACTGAGCAGGTCAGGCAGCATCTGTGGAGAGAGAAACAGAGTTAGTGATTCAGCTCGATGCTTTCCAGATTTCCAGCATCCACAGTATTTTGCCTCAGATAATGAAGCAATCCAGAGCCACATGCACCAAGACCCGGAAAACATTCAGGTTTGGGCCGACCAGTGGGAAGTAACATTCACGTCACACAAGTGCCAGGCAATGACCATCTGCAACAAGAGAGAATCCAACCACCTCCCCTTGGCATTCAAAGCATTATCCCATCGCTGAATCCCCCAGCGTCAACATCCTGGGCAAACATTGACATCAAACTTAACTGAACGAAACACATCAATAGTTTCTTCACCCAGTGGCTGGTGGGTGTCTGGAACTCACTGCCTGAAAGGGTGGTAGAGGCAGAAACCCTCATCACATTTAAAACAATCTCTTGGATATTCACTTCTCTATATTTAAAATGGGTAAGGAATAACTCTCCTCGTCTGCACTGCCTCATCGAAAACTCTTAGAGAAGGTACAGCATATCTTCGATACAGAGTAAAGCTCCGTTTAAACATTCCCTGGAGTGTCGGATTAACCCGGGTCACTCACTGTGCCCGGCTCAGCCTCAAGACTCACCTGCCTCAGTCACTGAGACGCTCCTGTATCACTTGCCTTAGCATAAGTGGATGCCGGGTTTGGGAGCAGGACAGGCACACGGGATTAGGACGACTGCTCATGTGGAGGATAAGCATCAGTAATCCCTCAGAGAATCAGAACAGACCAGCGAGACTCAGAAAAGGAAACTTGTGTTGAATTTGTGAGTCTTGCATTGTGGAATGCTTTAGTATTTGGTGAGAATGTTGAGCCAGTGACATTTTGCCCCAGTGGGATGAATAGATACTATATGACTTGATTACAACAGTAAGGTACCGTGTGTACTGTAAATATGGACTGAAATCACAATGTAACTGATCAATTTTCAGCTGAATTTTATGACTACAGTTATACCTGCTATCCTGTGAGAATGTACATAAGACACGATGGGATGAAGTCAAAGTGACCACTGTTGAATTTACTCGCTTGATCTTTGTGGGAACACAAGGGTTAAGTAAGTTAAAAATATTAAATGGTCAATTCGCTTGTTTAAGTAAACACTCAACAGAAATGGGTCTGGAATGTCCTGTGTACTGCATTCCTACTCCTACATCTACTCTGTCAGGACCCCTCATGATTGAACACCTCGATCAAATCTCATCTCACGTTTCTCTTCTCTATGGAGAACAACACCAGTTTCTCCAATCCATCCACGTAACTGAAGTCCCTCATCCCTGGAACCTTGCTCGTGAATCTTTTCTGCATCCTCTCTAAAGCCCCCACATCCTTCCGAAAGTACGGTGTCCAGAATTGGACACAATACTAGTTGAGGATGAAGCAGTGTTTTATAAAGCTTCATCATAACCTCCTTGCTTTTATACTCTCAGCCTCTATTTACAAAGCCTAGGATCCCATATGCCTTTTAACCACTTTCTCAACTAGCTCTGCCACCTTCAGTTTGTGCACAGACATCCCCAGGTCTCTCTGTTCCTGAACCCACTTCCTTCTGTTCTTAGGTTCTCATAACACAGAGGGACAGAAGGACAGGGAGGTCTAGAAAGAAGGAGGGGAAGAGAGAGCAAACAAACAGGAAACACGTATGGGAACACCACCACCTGCAAGTTTCCCTTAAGTCACACACCATCCTGACTTGGAACTATATCGCTGCTCCTTCACTGTGACTGGGTCAAAATCCTGGATCTCCCTTCCTAACAGCACTGTGGGTGTACCTACCCCACATGGACTAGAGCGGTTCAAGAAGGAGGCTCAACACCACCTTCTCAAGGGCAATTGTGAATGGGCAATAAATGCTGTCCTGGCCACTAACACACACATCCAACAAATGAATCAAGAAAATAAAAATTTGACACCGAGTCACTTCAGGAGATATTAGACCAGATGACCAAAAACTTGGTCAGAGGTTGGTTTGAGGGAGAATCCTCAAAGAGGAAAGAGAGTTAGTGAGATGGAGAGGTTTGGGAAAGGAATTCCAGAGTTAGGGCCTTGGCAGCTTGAAGGCACGGCCACCAATGGTGGAACGATTCAAATTGGGGATGTTCAAGAGGTCAGAATTAGAAGATGGCAGATATTGGTGGATTGTGGAGCTGGAGGAGATTGCAGAGATAGGGAGGGATCATTTGTGGAAGACAATTCCAAAATTCCACCATCCTTTGTGTGTAGAAGTGTTAATAAATTTCACCCTTGAAAGGGTCTTCGACTAATGTTCGATTTTTCGACTGTGCCCCTCGTCCGAGACTCCTCCAACCAGTGAGAAGAGTTTCTCTCTATCTACCCCATCAGTTTCCAGTATTGTCTTGTAAACTTTGATCAATTCACCCAGCACAGTGGCACAGTGGTTAGTACCGCAGCCTCACAGCTCCAGAGACCCGGGTTCAATTCTGGGTACTGCCTGTGTGGAGTTTGCAAGTTCTCCCTGTGTCTGCGTGGGTTTCCACCGGGTGCTCCGGTTTCCTCCCACATGCCAAAGACTTGCAGGTTGATCGGTAAATTGGCCATTAGCAATTGCCCCTAGTATAGGTAGGTGGTAGGGAAATATGGGGACAGGTGGGGATGTGGTAGGAATATGGAATTAGTGTAGGATTAGTATAAATGGGTGGTTGATGGTCGGCACAGACTCGGTGGGCCGAAGGGCCTGTTTCAGTGCTGAATCTCTAAATTAAACTAAACTAAACGCCCCTTACACTTCAAAATTCCAGGGATACAGAGTAAAGCTCCGTCTAAACTGTCCCTTCAAATGCTGCCAAGCCAAGTACAGAGTGGAGTTATCTACAGAGCAAATCTCTGTCCTCTCTGTTCTATAAAACACTCGCAGGACAGGTACAGTGTGGGGTTAGATACCGAGTAAAGCTGCCTCTATATATGCCTCTCTTTCTCCTCCTCCATCCAGATGGAGAGAGTAACAGTGAGAAAGACAGGGATAGATATAGAGAGAGAAGAACAGAGAGAGGGAAGGATAGCAATGGGGAGAGATTACCAGAGAGGAAGAGATTGGGATGGAGAGTGTCGGTCAGTGTTCCTGCAAAGCTGTGTGCAGCGGCCTGGAAGGTACCACGCAGGTCCTGTTCCGTGATAAATAACACACGTCTTCGAAGATTCTTAAAAATTTAAAGGGACTGCACATGGGTCAATAAAAACTTGCCGTGCACAACAACTAAATTTTCTGGGAACATTGGAGCCAGCTGTAGCTCAGTGGGTAATAATCCTGCCTCTGAGTTATACGTTTGTGAGTTCAGGTCTGAACACAAAATCTAGACTGATGTCACCCAACAGAAAATCAGAACAGACCAGCGAGACACAGAAAATGAAACTTGTGTTGAATTTGTGAGCCCAGCTTTCTGTAATGTTTTAGTGTTTGGTCAGAATGTTGACCCAGTGAAATTTTGCCCCTGTGGCATGAGAGTTATCTGAATAGAGATTATAACATCTTATTACAACATGAAGGTACCGTGCGCACTGAGTATAACAACATTTGCAGCGTCCCATCATGTAAAATACTTTACTGGGTGTGGGATCAGGGTTTGATATTTCCAAAACACTGAGGGAAACTCTAACTTTTAATCAGCCCTGGGAGGAAAGTAAACCTGGAGACTTTCAAACAGTAATCAATGTCAGATTTGATCAATTATTAGGGATTCATCAATTTAGTATACAAAGCAGACAGAATATGCCGTTAAAGAGCGGGATATGGGTTTCCTACCAGCCTGCAGAAGGAAGTGCACCCTCTGCAGTTGTGGTATCACCAAAAGCAGACAAATTAAAATAGCAAATTGATGTATGTGGAGTTTTACTGAGGTTCTGAGAGAGGAGAGAGAAACAGGCATAGACACAGACAGACAGACACACACCCACACACAGAGAAACACACAGGCACACAGAGAAACACACACAGAACCACACACACAGAGACATACACACACAGAACCACACACACAGAGACCGACATACACACACACACAGAGACCGACATGCACAGACACACACACAAACAGACTGCCCAAGGGACAGAGAGTGACAGAAGAATATTTCAATTTCTATAATATTTCAATTTCAGTTTCTATAAGATCCCCCCTCATTCTTCTGAACTCCAATGAATATAATCCCAATCTACTCAGTCTCTCCTCATAAGCCAACCCCCTCAACTCTGGAATCAACCTAGTGAACCTCCTCTGCACCCTCTCCAGTGCCAGTGCATCCTTTCTCAAGTCAGGAGACCAAAACTGCACACAGTACTCCAGGTGCGGCCTCACCAGTACCTTTATACAGCTGCAACATAACCTCTCTGCTTTTAAACTCAATCCCTTTAGCAATGAAGGACAAAATTCCATTTGCCTTCCTAATTATTTGCTGTACCTGCAGACCAACCTTTTGCGATTCATGCACAAGGACACCCAGGTCCCTCTGCATAGCAGCATGCTGCAACTTTTTACCATTCAAGTAATAATCCTTTTTACTGTTACTCCTACCGAAATGAATAACTTCACATTTACTAACATTGTATTCCATCTGCCAGACCTTTGCCCACTCACTCAATGTATTTATGTTCCTCTGCAAAGTTTCACAGTCATCTGCACACTTTGCTCTGCCACTCATCTTAGTGTCATCTGCAAACTTTAACAACCTACACGTGGTCCCCAACTCCAAATCATCGATATAAATTGTAAATAATTGCGGTCCCAACACCGATCCCTGAGGCACACCACTAGTGACTGATTGCCAACCAGAATAGCACTCATTTATCCCCACTCTCTGCTTCCTGTTAGTCAACCAGAGAGGGAAAGGCAGTTGGAGAGACAGAGAGAGAGAGAGACGCAGAGATGGAAGGAGAGAGATGGAGTGACAGGGAGGGAAAGACAGATGGAGGGACAGAGTGAGAGACAGAGAGAGGAGAGAGATGGAGTGACAGGGAGGGAAGGACAGATGGAGAGACAGAGAGCGAGAGACAGAGATAGAAGGAGAGAGAGGGAGTGACAGGGAGGGAAAGACAGAAGGAGAGAAAAATGGAGGGACAGAGTGAGGGACAGAGAATGGAGAGAGATGGAGTGACAGGGAGGGAAAGACAGATGGAGGGACAGAGTGAGATAGACAGAGATAGAAGGACAGAGAGGTAGTGACAGGACGGGAAGGACAGATGGAAAGACTGAGAGCGAGAGACAGAGATGGAAGGAGAGAAAGGGAGTGACAGGGAGGGAAAGACAGATGGAGAGACAGAGAGAGAGAGACAGAGATAGAAGGAGAGAGAGGGAGTGACAGGGAGGGAAAGACAGATGGAAAGACTGGGAGAGAGAGACAGAGATAGAAGGAGAGAAATGGAGTGACAGGGAGGGAAGGACAGATGGAGAGACAGAGAGCGAGAGACAGAGATAGGAGAGAGAGGGAGTGACATGGAGGGAAAGACAGATGGAAAGATTGAGAGAGAGAGAGGCAGAGATGGAAGGAGGAAGAGGGAGTGGCAGGGAGGGAAAGACAGATGGAAAGATGGAAAGACTGAGAGAGAGAGACAGAGATAGAAGGAGAGAGAGGGAGTGACAGGGAGGGAAAGACAGATGGAAAGACTGAGAGAGAGAGACAGAGATAGAAGGAGAGAGAGAGAGACAGAGAGGGAAAGACAGATGGAGAGACAGAGAGAGAGAGACAGAGATAGAAGGAGAGAGAGGGAGTGTCTGGGAGGGAAAGTCTGATGGAGGGACAGAGAGAGAGACAGAGAGAGGAGAGAGAGAGGGGGAGTGACAGGGTGGGAAAGACAGATGGAGGGACAGAGTGAGAGACAGAGAGAGAAGGAGAGAGATGGAGTGACATAGATGGAAGGACAGATGGAGGGATAGAGAGAGGGAAACAGAGATACAAGGTCAGAGATGGAGTGACAGAGAGGTAAAGACAGATGGAGAGACAGAGAGAGAGAGACAGAGATAGAAGGAGAGAGAGGGAGAGACAGAGATGGAAAGACAGATGGAGGGGCAGGGAGAGAGAGACAGAGAGAGAAGGAGAGAGAGGAAGTGACAGAGAGAGAAAGACCAATGGAGGGACAGAGAGAGAGAGACAGCGAGAGAGGCAGAGACAGAGATAAGAGGAGAGAGAGGGAGTGACGGTGGGGGGGGGGGGGGGAAGACAGATGGAGGGACAGTGAGAGAGAGAAGGAGGGAGAGGGAGAGACAGAGAGAAGGAGAGAGGGTGTGACAGAGAGGGAAAGACAGATGGAAAGAGAGAGAGAGACAGACAGAGATAGAAGGAGAGAGAGGGAGAGACAGCAAGGGAAACACAGATGGAGGGACGGAGAGAGACCGAGAGAGAAGGAGAGAGATGGAGTGACAGGGAGTGAAGGACAGATGGAGGCATAGAGAGAGAGAGACAGAGAGAGAGAGGCAGAGACAGAGATAGAAGGAGAGAGTGGAGTGACAGAGGGAAGGACAGATGGAGGGATAAAGAGAGAGGCAGAGATGGAAGGAGAGAGAGGGAGTGACAGGGAGGGAAAGACCGATGGAGAGACAGAGAGAGAGAGACAGAGATAGAAGGAGAGAGAGGGAGAGACAGGAAGGGAAAGACAGAGTGAGAGACAGAGACAAGGAGAGAGATGGAGTGACAGGAAGGGAAGGACAGATGGAGGGACAGAGAGAGAGAGACAGAGAGAGAAGGAGAGAGATGGAGTGACAGGGAGGGAAGGACAGATGGAGGGGCAGAGATGGAAGGATTGAGAGAGTGTGTGACAGGGAGGGAAAGACAGATGGAAAGAGAGAGGGAGAGACAGACAGCGAGGGAAAGACATATGGAGGGGCAGAGAGTGAGACAGAGAGAGAAGGAGAGAGAGGGAGTGTCAGGGAGGGAAAGACAGATGGAGGGACAGAGAGAGAGCGAGAGACAGGGAGAGAGATGGAGTGACAGGGAGTGAAGGAAAGATGGAGGGATAGAGAGAGAGAGACAGAGAGAGGCAGAGACAGAGATCGAAGGAGGGAGATGGAGTGACGGGGGGTGGGTGGGGGGTGCGGTAGACAGGTGGAGGGACGGAGTGAGAGAGGCAGAGATGGAAGTAGTGAGAGGGAGTGTCAAGGAGGGAAAGACAGATGGAGGGACAAAGTGAGAGACAGAGAGAGCAGGAGAGAGATGGAGTGACAGGGAGGGAAGGACAGATGGGGGGATAGAGAGAGAGAGAGAGAGAGACAGAGATAGAAGGAAAGAGAGGGAGTGACAGAGAGGGAAAGACAGATGGAGGACAGAGGGAGAGAGACAGAGATAGAAGGGGAGAGAGGGAGTGACAGGGAGGGAAAGACAGATGGAGAGACAGAGAGGGAGAGACAGAGAGAGTGGCAGAGACAGAGATAGAAGCAGAGAGAGGGAGTGACAGGGAGGGAAAGACAGATGGAGAGACAGGAAGAGAGACAGAGATCTCTCCCGATGTTTCTGTCTCCATACCTACTTCTTCAATGTTTGTGCACACAGCAGTGAAGGATTACATCAAATTAATTTCTCTTACATTCTCCCTTTCAATCGACCCCGCAATCTCTCTCTCTCCAACCTTGTCCCTCTCCACAGCACTCTCTGTCTCCATATCTAACCCTCTCTCCCTCTGTCTCTCTCCTCGTGTCAGAGATAGCAGGAGGGAGAGACAGAGAGAGGAAGACAGAGAGAGAATGTTGAAGGAACTATACTCTATTCCTAAGCTGTGCTGAACCTGCTCTGGGAGTGTTTGATGGGCTACATTAATCGGCCGTGTACAGTCCTGTATCAGACTGTGAAGAAGCACAGCTTGTTCAGTGTACAACGGGTCAAAGGGAACGATTCACTCCTGTCTGCTACTGGGAAGAGAGACTGACCTTAACATCAAGGCAGCGTTTGACCGAGTGTGACATCGAGGAGCCCGAGTAAAACTGAAGTCAGTGGGAATCCGCTGGTTGGAATCATACCGAGCACAAAGGAAGATGGTTGTGGATGTTAGAAGTCAATCATCTCAGTCCCAGGACATCACTGCAGGAGTTCCTCAGGGTAATGTCCGAGGCCCAACCATCTTCAGCTGCTTCCTCAATGACCTGCCCTCCATCGTAAGGTCAGAAGTGGGGATGTTCACTGATGATTGCACAGTGTTCAGTTCCATTCACACCTCCTCAGATAATGAAATCCCAGCAGAAAATGCTGGAAATACTGAGCAGGTCAGGCAGCATCTGTGGAGAGAGAAACAGAGTTAGTGATTCAGCTCGATGCTTTCCAGATTTCCAGCATCCACAGTATTTTACCTCAGATAATGAAGCAATCCAGAGCCACATGCACCAAGACCCGGACAACATTCAGGTTTGGGCCGACCAGTGACAAGTAACATTCACGTCACACAAGTGCCAGGCAATGACCATCTGCAACAAGAGAGAATCCAACCACCTCCCCTTGGCATTCAAAGCATTATCCCATCGCTGAATCCCCCAGCGTCAACATCCTGGGGAAACATTGACATCAAACTTAACTGAACGAAACACATCAATAGTTTCTTCACCATCTCTCTGGGACAGAGAGACACAGATAAAGAATGTGAGTAAGCCTTGACAGAACCTCAGTAAATTGTTCCAACCATTGTTAATGATAGAAATCAAGGATTATATTAGAGCAAAGGAAGAGGCAGAGAATGTTAGCCCCTTTATAACTATATCCTTTAGTTTAGATTGCCTCTCCTCCTTCTTCCTACCTGTGGAGGTGGGAGATGTGGGAATGGTTCTTAATGAATTCTCTGTGTCCGTCTTTATAAAAGAGTGGGAACGATACAGAGATTGTAGTTAAAGAGGAGGAGTGTGAAATATTGGATGGGATAAACAGAGTGAGAGGGGAAATGTGAAGGTGTTTGGCAGCTTTGAAAGTGGATAAATGGTCAGGCCTGGATGCATTGGAATCAGTTCAGAGAAGGTTCACTCGGCTGATTCCTGGGATGAAGGGGCTATCTTTGAGGAATGGTTGAACAGGTTGGGCCGATACTCATTGGAGTTTAGAAGAATGAGAGGTGATCTTATTGAAACATACAAGATTCTGAGGAAACTTTACAGGGTGGATGCTGGGAGGATGTTCACCTTGTGGGGAAGTCTAGAACTCGGGGGCAGGTACACTGTGGGGTTTGATACAGAGTAAAGCTGCCTCTGTATATGCCTCTCTTTCTCCTCCTCCATCCAGATGGAGAGAGTAACAGTGAGAAAGAACAGGGATAGATATGGAGAATAAGAGAGAGAGGGAAGGATTGCAATGGGGAGAGAGTACCAGAGAGAAAGAGGAAGAGATTGGGATGGAGAGTGTTGGTCAATGTTCCTGCAAATCTGCGTGCAGCAGCCTCAAAGGTCCCACGCAGATCCTGTTCCACAATAAATAGCACACGTCTTCAAAGATTCTTCAAAGATTTCAAGGGACAGCTCACGTTAAAAAAACTGGGCACGCACAACATCTAAATTTTCACGGGAACATTGGAGCCAACTGCGGAATACATGTTTCTTACCAGCCTGCATAAGGAAGTGTAACCTCTGCAGATGCGGTGAAACCAAAAGCAGCTGAATTCAAATGGCAAACTGATGTATGTGGAGCTTTACAAAGGGTCTGAGAGAGGAGAGAGAAACAGACATAGACACACACAGACACAGAAACACACACACACACAGAAACACACACACAGAAACACACTGACACACACAGAAACACACACACAGAAACACACACAGAAACACACACAGAAACACACACAGACACACAGAAACACACACACAGAAACACACAGAAACACACACACACACAGAGAAACACACACACACACAGACGCAGAAACACACACACACACACAGAAACACACACACAGAAACACACACACAGAAACACACACACACAGAAACACACACGCACACACAGAAACACACACGCACACACAGAAACACACACACACAGAAACACACACAGAAACACACACACACACACACAGAAACAGAGTGACTCAGGGACAGAGAGCGAAAGAAGAATATTTCAATTTTCAAAAGGAATTTGATGAGATCAACCTTCGATTTAAAAACGACAATTGATTTTGCATCAATGTTTGCGTGCAGAAGACACGTTCCAAACTACCACCACCTTTAGCCTGGAGTGGCGGATTTTTGCTCAGAGTGTTGTGAATCTTTGGAATTCTCTACTCCAGTGGGCTGTGGAAACTCAGTCTGGGAAAAAGGCATTGAAGTGGATGATCAGCCAGGATCGTATTGAATGGCGGAACAGGCTCGATGGGCTGAATGGCCTACTCCTGTTCCTATGTTCCCAAGCTGCTGAAATAGTTTCTCCCAAACTACCCCATCAGTTCCCCTTAATATCTCAACACCTTTGAACAAATTACCTTGATCCTCCTAAATTCCAGGCAATAAATCCCTAGTTTGTGTAATATCACCTCGTAATTTAACCCTTGGAGTCCAGTTATCATTCTAGTAAATCTACACTGCACTCAAATGGACATGGACCCCCCAAAGTCACTTTGAACCTCCAGTATTTCTATCTTTTCACCATTTATAAAGTACTCTGTTCTAGTCTTTTTTACTGACATTGAAATCTAACTACCACAGTTTTGCCCATTTATTTAAGATATTAATATCACTTTGTAATTTGATGCTTCCAGTTACACTGCTTACAATGCTGCCTATTTTTGTGTCATTGGTAAACTTGGGTATGTGGCATTCTACCACATCATCTTAAATCGTTAATAAATACAGCAAAACTGAGACACACACGGGCTTTGCACTGGTAGACAGGAGTGAATCATTCCATCCGAGAGGTTTTTAAATTCCAGATTTATGTTTATTTTTAGAAAAAACAAAATTCAAATTCACAACAGCCCTGTGTGGGATTTGAACTCCTACTTTTTCAATCATCAGCTCAGGCCTTCAAATTAAAACCCATAAAATGAGATTCATTTTCCTACTGCTGTTGTGTAACTGACTGAGGTTTTGTATATTGTTCCCTTCTCCTCTTCTTCCATGTGTCTGAAGTCTTTGAAGTTTGTCAGACATTGGTAAACTACTTCATGTGGTGTTCTGTAAATACCTTCAATTCTGTGTATCTGGAAGGGACACAATTCAAATTCTCACCTTATTGCATCAACTAAAACCTGCAGGTCCATTCAAACAACTCTATTTCCTGTCTCTGCAAAGAAAGCTCACACTTCCACAATGCAGGAATGTCTGAATGGAAACAGCTTTTGACACATTTCCCAACACGTTTGCTAACACTTTTCAGGATAAAGCTAAATTCAACTTAGAGATTGCAAGCCCCAAATTGAATCTTTTAGATGTAAAAAGTGACACAAATGAAATCCCAGATCTCTCTGTCCCTGCACCCATTTTAACATTGTACCATTTAGTTTATATCGCTTCTCCTCAGCCTTCCTTCCAAAATGCATCATTTTACATTTCTCAGCATTGAAGTTAACCTGCCATGTGTCTGACCATTTCACCAGACTGCCTCTATCCTCCTGAAGTCTACTCCTATTCCCTTCACTGTTTATTACATTGCAAATGGCACAATGTTGAAGTTATGCCCTGTTTACCCCAGTCTAAGTCATTCATATATCAATAAGATCAGTGGTCCAAATCAAAACCCCTGGGGAATACCACAATTTACACTGTATACAGTGAGTACAAAAGCCGAGAGGGTGCGCTGAACATTTATAAAGCTCTGGTCAGGTAACAGAGAGGGAGAGACTGGGATTCAGAGGGTAACGGAGAGCGAGAGACTGGGATTCAGATGGTAACAGAGAGGGAGAGACTGGAATTCAGAGGGTAAGAGAGAGGGAGAGACTGGGACTCAGAGGGTAACAGAGAGGGAGAGACTGGGATTCAGATGGTAACAGAGAGGGAGAGACTGGAATTCAGAGGGTAAGAGAGAGGGAGAGACTGGGATTCAGAGGGTAAGAGAGAGGGAGAGACTGGGATTCAGATGGTAACAGAGAGGGAGAGTCTGGGATTCAGAGGGAAACAGAGAGGGAGAGACTGGGATTCAGACGCTAACAGAGAGGGAGAGTCTGGGATTCACAGGGTAACAGAGAGGGAGAGTCTGGGACTCAGAGGGTAAGAGAGAGGGAGAGACTGGGATTCACAGGGTAACAGAGAGGGAGAGTCTGGGATTCAGAGGGAAACATGGAGGGAGAGACTGGGATTCAGAGAGTAACAGAGGGGGAGAGACTGGGATTCAGAGGGTAACGGAGAGGGAGAGACTGGGATTCAGAGGGTAACAGAGAGGGAGAGACTGGGATTCAGAGGGTAACAGAGAGGGTGAGACTGGGATTCAGAGGGTAACCGAGAGGGAGAGACTGGAATTCAGAGGGTAACAGAGAGGGAGAGACTGGGATTCAGAGGGTAACAGAGAGGGAGAGACTGGAATTCAGAGGGTAACAGAGAGGGAGAGACTGGAATTCAGAGGGTAACAGAGAGGGAGAGTCTGGGATTCAGAGGGTAACAGAGAGGGAGAGACTGGAATTCAGAGGGTAACAGAGAGGGAGAGACTGGGATTCAGAGGGTAACAGAGAGAGAGAGACTGGAATTCAGAGGGTAACAGAGAGGGAGAGACTGGGATTCAGAGGGTAACAGAGGGAAAAATAGAGTTGGCGAGGGCAACATAGAAATTTTAAGGCACAGAGAGTGGCCACTTAGCCCATTCTCTTTGTGCCAGCCGAAAAACGATCAACCTATTCTCATCCCACCTTCCAGCATTTGGTCCGAGCACTGCAGCTTACCGCACTTGAGGTGCCTATCCAGACTCCTTCTGAATGAGTTGAGGGTCTCTGCCTCAACTACCCTGTCAGGCAGTGAGTTCCAGACCATTGCGACCCTCTGGGTGAAAAAGATTTTCCTCAACTCCCCTCTAATTTTTCGACCAATCACTTTAAATCTATGCCCCCTCGTCACTGACCTTTCTGCTATGGTTCTCTGCCCTTCACCTCCACTCTATCCTGGACCCTCAAAATTTTGTACATTTCAATCAGATCTCCCCTCAGCCTTCTCTGTTCCAAGGACAACAACCCCTGCCTATCCTCATAGCTACAATTCTCCAGTCCTGGCAACATCCTAGAAAATGGGAGAGAGACAAAGTCCCGTGTTCATAACACATGGATAAAGAGGTTAATCATCTGAGCTGTTACTCTGAGACAGAGACAGAGAGGGAGAAAGAGAGAGAGAGAGGGAGAGAGAGAGGGAGGGAGAGAGGGAGGGAGAGAGGGAGGGAGAGAGGGAGGGAGAGAGGGAGTGAGAGAGGGAGGGAGAGAGGGAGGGAGAGAGGGAGGGAGAGATAGTGTGGGGGAGACACAAACTGAGACGTGGACAGAGGCAGCGAGAGAGAGAGAGGGAGAGATAGAGAGGGAGAGGCTGAAGAGAGAGTGGCAGAGAGAGAGAGAGGCAGAGAGAGAGATAGAGAGAGGCAGAGAGAGAGGGAGCGATGGTGTGAGGGAGGCACAAATTGAGACATGGACAGAGGTTGAGAAAGAGAGCGAGGGAGAGACAGAGAGAGAGAGCTGGGGGAGAGACAGATAGAGAGTGAGAGAGGCACAGAGAGAGAAGGAGACACAGAGAGGCAGACAGAGAGCTAGAGAGAGACAGAGAGAGAGGGAGAGATGGTGTGAGGGAGGCACAAATCAGTCATTGGGAAAATGCTCGAATCTATAATAAAGGATGTGATAACAGGACACTTAAAGAGAGATTGCAGGGGGTGGGGGGAGAGAGAAATGGGGGGAGAGAGAAATGGGGGGGAGAGAGATGGGGGAGAGTGTGTGAGTGAGACGGAGCAAAGGAGAGAGATACTAGGTTAGGTGGGACAATGTGTGAGGAGAACACAAATAGACTACAAAGAGAGATTTGATTGGGTTAGACAGCGATAAATGTCCCAATGTTGTGGTAACATAAAATTGCCACTGAAAATGAACCTAAAATGGCTGACTGATGTGTGTGGATTTCCACAGATGAGAGGAGAGAGAGAGAGACAGACAGACAGAAAGAAAGAGAGACAAAGAGGGAGACAGAGACCAAGACACAGAGAGTGATCGCAGGATATTTGTCGTAGGACAGAGGAAGAGGAGGAGGCCATTTGGCCCCTCAACCCTGTTCTGTCATTCAATGAGCTCATGGCTGATGTGTGATCTAACTCCATGTACCTATCTTTGTCCCTTAATACCTTTGGTTAACAAAAATCTATCAAACTCAGATTTAAAAATGAACAAGTGTCTCAGCATCAATTGCTGATTGTGGAAGAGATTTCCAAACTGAAACCACACCTGGTGTGTTGAAGTGTTTCTTCATTTCACTCCTGAAAGGTTTTTAGACTAGGTTTATATTTTTAGACTATGCCCCCATGTTCTAGACTCTGCAGCCAGTGGGAATTGTTACTCTCTGTCCACCCTATCAGTTTCCCTTATTATCTTGAAAACAATCATCAAATCACACCTGAGCCTTCAAAATTCCAGGGATACACAGTAAATCTCCAGCTACACTGTCCCATTAAATATTCCCAAGCCAAGCACAATGTTGGGTTTGACACAGTGTAAATTTCCCTCTACACTGTCCCATCACACACTCCCAGGGCAGGAACATCATGGGGTGGATACAGAGTGAATCTCACTCTACACTGTCCGATAGAGACAGACAGAGAGAGAGAGAGACAGAAAAAGAGAAACAGAGAGACACGGACTGACAGGGTGACTAAAAGAGATGGAAGGATACTTCACAGGGGATATTGGAAGAGGAAGATGCAATTCAACCCCACAGCCCTGTTCCGGCATCAAATGAGATCTTGGCTGATCTGTGATGTAACTTACACCATATATCCTGCCTTTGCCCCTTATCTCTTAATACCTTTGGTTAACAAGAATCTATCAATCACAGATTTAAAAATTAACCAATAAACCAGCATGAAATTTCCACAAGCAAAATCATTGTGCGGGTGTTTCTGTGTGTGTGTGTGTGTGTGTCTATGTCTGTTTGGGTGTGATGGCTCCCACAGTGGAATAGCTTGCTGGATGTTTAAAATGGAGGCTATTCCTTCTGGATCATCAAAAGTATCCGCCTGGGCCCCAACTTCATCTACATTTCCCCCTCTCCCGATGTTTTTTTCTCTCCATATCTATCTCTAATATGTTTGTGTCCACAGCAGTGAAGGATTACATCAAATTAATATATCTTACATTATCCTTTTCATCCACCTCAACAACCTCCCTCTCTCCACCTTTGTCCCTCTCTACAGCACTCTCTCTGCCTTCATATCTAACCCTCCCTCCCTCTGTCTCTCTCCTAATGTCAGAGATAGCAGGAGGGAGAGACAGAGAGAGAATGTTGAAGGAACTGTACTCTGTTCCTAAGCTGTGCTGAACCTGCTCTGGGAGTGTTTGATGGGCTACATTAATCGGCCGTGTACAGTCCTGTATCAGGCTGTGAAGAAACACAGCTTGTTCAGTGTACAACGGGTCAAAGGGAACGATTCACTCCTGTCTGCTACTGGGAAGAGAGACTGACCTTCACATCAAGGCAGCGTTTGACCGAGTGTGACATCGAGGAGCCCGAGTAAAACTGAAGTCAGTGGGAATCGGGGGAAATCTGCCCACTGGTTGGAATCATACCGAGCACGAAGGAAGATGGTTTTGGCTGTTGGAAGTCAATCATCTCAGTCCCAGGCCTTCACTGCAGGAGTTTATCAGGGTCGTGTCCTCAGCCCAACCATCTTCAGCTGAGATCCCAGCAGAAAATGCTGGAAATACTGAGCAGGTCAGGCAGCATCTGTGGAGAGAGAAACAGAGTTAGTCATTCAGCTCGATGCTTTCCAGATTTCCAGCATCCACAGTATTTTGCTTCAGATAATGAAGCAATCCAGAGCCACATGCACCAAGACCCGGACAACATTCAGGTTTGGGCCGACCAGTGACAAGTAACATTCACGTCACACAAGTGCCAGGCAATGAGCATCTGCAACAAGAGAGAATCCAACCACCTCCCCTTGGCATTCAAAGCATTATCCCATCGCTGAATCCCCCAACGTCAACATCCTGGGGAAACATTGACATCAAACTTAACTGAACGAAACACATCAAAAGTTTCTTCACCCAGTGGCTGGTGGGTGTCTGGAACTCACTGCCTGAAAGGGTGGTAGAGGCAGAAACCCTCATCACATTTAAAACAATCTCTTGGATATTCACTTCTCCATGTTTAAAATGGGTAAGGAATAATCTCCTCGTCTGCACTGCCTCATCGAACACTCTCAGAGAAGGTACAGCATATCTTCGATACAGAGTAAAGCTCTGTTTAAACTGTCCCTGGAGTGTCAGATTAACCCGGGTCACTCACTGTGCCCGGCTCAGCCTCAAGACTCACCTGCCTCAGTCACTGAGACGCTCCTGTATCACTTGCATTAATGTAAGTGGATGCCGGGTTTGGGAGCAGGACAGGCACACGGGATTAGGACGACTGCTCATGTGGAGGATAAGCATCAGTAATCCCTCAGAGAATCAGAACAGACCAGTGAGACTCAGAAAAGGAAACTTGTGTTGAATTTGTGAGTCTTGCATTGTGGAATGTTTTAGTATTTGGTGAGAATGTTGATCCAGTGACATTTTGCCCCAGTGAGATGAATAGATACTATATGACTTGATTACAACAGTAAGGTACCGTGTGTACTGTAAATATGGACTGAAATCACAATGTAACTGATCAATTTTCAGCTGAATTTTATGACTACAGTTATACCTGCTATCCTGTCAGAATGTACATAAGACACGATGGGATGAAGTCAAAGTGGACACTGTTGAATTTACTAGCTTGATCTTTGTGGGAACACAAGGGTTAAGTAAGTTAAAAATATTAAATGGTCAATTCACTTGTTTAAGTAAACACTCAACAGAAATGGGTCTGGAATGTCCTTTGTGCTGCATTCCTAAGACAAGATATGGACAGTAAATGACCAAAGGCCTGGAATTGCAAGAAGGCAGGATATGGAGAATAAAATGGAGTCTTTTAATGACAAGAAATTAGTTACGGGTGAGGCTTGGAATGTAGAAGCAAATACAATGTTTGTGTGGGGTGGTCCAGGCAGTATAGGAAAAGATATTGATCACACACAGTGATTGATCATGCAGGGAAAGACCCTAACACTGAGCCCAGTGACATGGTGCACGAGGGGAGAGTGAGAGTCAGTCCTGGATATAAGGGGGTCCCTTTCCTTTATCTGACACTGCAGTCCAGATAGCTGGGCCAGCTAGTGGAAGAAGATCCCTCCTGAACGACAGATCATCAATCAGTGGGAACTTGGTGAGATTAAAGACACAGACTAGGTGAGAGTCTGTGGGGATCATTTACAGCATTGATTTTTCCAGGAATATTCTCTGGATTTTACTGGAATTCTATGGAAGCTAATCTATGTATAATCTTTAATCTTGTAGTGCATGTGTAATGTTTAATTTCTGAAAACCATACAGAGTAAAGCTTAAGGTACTGCAACAAATTCAAGAGTGTTGGCATTTATTACCTTCTGGGGTCGAATCTGTAGTTCAGTTGGACTAGACTTGTGAATAATTGTTTTGAAGTTGTTTTTCCGACAGTACGAGTGTAAATCGATCTGCAGCATCCCATCATATAATATACTTTGCTGTCTATATTGTCTGAATACAGACATAAAATATCCACAAATTTTGCTATTTATTCCGGGGCAGACAGGTGAAGTGTTTATTTTGTCTGTGATTTAACTCGACCCCTAATGATAACCAACATGGTGGGAGAGAGTGATAGACAGAGAGAGAGGAACAGAGGTAGAGTAACAGAGAGATAGGGAGAGATAGAAATGGAGAGAGAACAGAGAGATAGTGAGGGATAGAGACAGAAGCAGAGAGATAGAAAGTGCCAGGAGACCCTGAGACACTTTAGAAGCAGGGGGACTGGGAGACAGGCTGTGTGGAGACCCTGGGGTAACGTTATGGGACCAGAGACAGAGACACACACACTCTTCCCCTCTATTAATAAAATGGTGGGAGGAAGAGAGAGAGAGAGAGAGATGGGTGAGGGAGAAGGAGGAGGAATAATAAGAAGTCCCAAAGGTGTTACACAGGGTGCATTTTAAAACAAAATCTGACGCCAAACCCACAGAAGTTGAGATTAAGGCTGATGATCAAATGTTTGGTCAAAGAGGTTAGTTTTAAGGAACGTCTTTAAGCAGGAATGAGAGATAGAGACGGAGAGGTTTAGGGAAGGAATTCCCCAGTGTTAACAGGCAGTGACATTAATTCCTGATTGCCAGTAGAGATTTATTAGGAAAGGGTATTAATGTTTACGGAGCGGAGACAGCTCGATGTGGAGAAGGAGCAAATCAGCCATGACCTGAGTGAATGGGCAGGACAGGCTCGAGGGGCCGAATGGCCTCCTCCTGTCTTCCTCAGGGATTTATTAATATCACTGCCAATGTACTGATGGTTTCCTGTTTGAAAAAAGCTGACCAGGTTGGTGTTCTCTCTGGTCTCCCCTAAACCCTCCCGCCAGCCTTGGAACGACTCACGGATTCATGTCTAAGGGAACTGGTCAATGGTTCTGGCAGAATTTCCCTCTTCGCGGATGGGTTAATAAAACCGATGGGATCCTGAGCTTTATAAAATGAGGTCTCGAGTGTAAATGTCAGGAAGTGATGCTAAACCTTTATAAAATAATAGTTTGTCCTCGGCTGCAGTATTGTGTCCAATTCTGGGACCACACTTTAGGAAGAACATGGAGGCTTTGGTGAATGTATAGAAGAGATTTACTGGAACGGTTCCTGGATGAGATTATTACAGTTACACTGATAGACTGGAGAAGCTGGGCTTGTTCTCCTTAGAACAGAGAAGATTAAAAGGAGATTTCCCTTTCGTGAAACCATGTTGACTTTGTTTGATGACACAATGACATATTTCCCAAGAGTGTGCAGGTACAGAGGGAGCTGGAGGTTCACGAGCAGTGATCTTTGAAGGCAGCAGCACATAGTAAGAGAGTAATTAGCAAAACATATGTGATCTTGGTCTTCAGAGAGACAGAGAGAGAGAGGGAGGGAGTGACGGGTAGAAAGAGGGAGGGAGAGATGGGCAGAAAGAGGGAGGGAGAGATGGGCAGAGACAGGCAGATTGTAGGAGAACTTTTACATCTAACTGCGTTAAAAAATATCACAAATTTAAAGGGACTGTGCACTGAAAAAGATGGCCACACGCAACAACTAAAGTCACACACCATCCTGACTTGGAACGATATTGCACTGGGTCACAATCCTGGAACTCCCTTCCTAACAGCACTGTGGGTCTACCTAACCCACACGGACTGCAGTGGTTCAAGAACATGGTTCACCACCACCTTCTCAAGGGAAATTAGGGATGGACAATAAATACTGGCCTTGACAGTGACACGCACGTCACTCGAATCAATTTAAAAAAATAAAAATTCAGCACCGAGACACTTAAAGAGATATTAGACTAGACGACCAAATACTTGGTCAAAGAGGTTGGATTTAGGGAGCGTCTTCAAATAGGAAAGAGAGTTAGTGAAACGGAGAGGTTCAGGAAAGGAATTCCAGAGTTCGGGCCTTGGCAGTTTGAAGGTACGGCCACCAATGGTGGAACGATTCAAATTGGGGATGTTCAAGAGGCCAGAATTAGAGGATCAGAGATATTGGTGGATTGTGGAGCTGGAGGATATTGCAGAGATAGGGAGGGGTCATTTGTGGAAGACAATTCCAAATCCTTTGTGTGTAGAAGTGTGAATAGATTTCAGCTTGAAAGAATTTAGATTAATTTTCTATTTTTAGACTGTGTCCCTCGTCCGAGATTCCCCAACCAGTGAGAAGATTTTCTCTCTATCTACCCCATCAGTTTTCAGGATTATCTTATAAACTTTGATCAAATCACCCCTTACCCTTCTTAATTCCAGGGATACAGAGTAAAGCTCTGTCTTCTCTGTTCTATCAAACACTACCAGGGCAGGTACAGTGTGGGGTTCGATACAGAGTAAAGCTGCCTCTATATATGCCTCTCTTTCTCCTCCTCCATCCAGATGGAGAGAGTAACAGTGAGAAAGACAGGGATAGATATAGAGAGAGGATAACAGAGAGAGGGATGGATAGCAATGGGGAGAGATTACCAGAGAGAAAGAAGAAGAGATTGGGATGGAGAGTGTCGGTCAGTGTTCCTGCAAAGCTGTGTGCTGTAGCCTGGAAGGTGCCACGCAGGTCCTGTTCCGTGATAAATAACACATGTCTGCAAAGATTCTTCAAATATTTAAAGGGACAGCGCACAAAAAGAATAACTGGCCCTGCACAACAACTAAAATTTCTGGGAACATTGGAGCCAGCTGTGGCTCTGTGGGTAATAATCCTGCCTCTGAGTTATACGTTTGTGGGTTCAGGTCAGAACACAAAATCTAGACAGATGCCACCCAACAGAAAATCAGAACAGACCAGAGAGAGTCAGAAAAGGAAACTTGTCTTATATTTGTGGGCTTCGCTTTCTGTAATGTTTTAGTGTTTGAGTACATTTTTAATATTTGCCGATGATAACAAACTTGGAGCAGATGCAAACAGTGAGGATGACACCAATTGACTACAACAGGACATAGATAGTTGAGCAGAATGGGCAGACAAGTGTCAGAAGGAATTTAATACAGGGAAATGTGAGGTGATGTATTTTGGCAGAAGGGATAGGGAGAGGCAATATAGACTTAATGGCACAGTTCTAGGGAGTGTGCAGGGACAGAGGGACCTGGGGTACATGTACATACATCTTTGAAGGTGGCAGGACATATTGAGAGAGCAGTCAGTAAAGCATGTGTTATCTTAGGCTTCATAAATAGTTGTGAGTACAAATGCGTGGAAGTTATGCTAAACCTTTCCAAAGCTCTGGTTAGGCCACAACTAGAATATTGCATCCAGTTCTGGTCACCACACATTAGGAAGGATGTGAGGGTCTTTCAGGGGGATCAGAGGAGATGGTAGTTCCAGGGAGGGGAGGGTTTAGCAAAGTGGACTGGAAACAGCTACCTGAAGGTAAATGAGTGTCAGAGCAGTGAGAGTTAGTGAGGGTTGAGAACAAATATTTTCCCACAAAGACAAACAGGGTGAGACCCCCAAATCTAAAGCCCCTGAGATAGCAAGGATCAAACCGGGTGGGATAAGGCACAAAAGAGAGGTTTATGTCAGATACCGAGAGCTCAATACCACAGAAAGCCGAGAGGAGTGAAGAAAGTGCAGGGGTGAAATTAAAAAGCAAATTAGGAGAGCAAAAAGATAGTCGGAAAATAATATTACCATGTAAAATCAAGGAAAGTGCAAAGATGTTTTAAAAATACACGAAGAGCAAGAGGATAACTGAGGATAGAGTATTAGGGATCAAAAAGGGAATTTGTGTGTGGAGGTGTCTGTCTTTATAAAAGAGTGGGAACAATGCAAATATTGTAGTTAAAGAGGAGGAGTGTGAAATATTGGATGGGATAAACAGAGTGAGAGGGAAATATTAAGGTGTTTTGCATCTTTGAAAGTGGATAAATGGTCAGGCCTGGATGCATTGGAATCAGTTCAGAGAAGGTTCACTCGGCTGATTCCTGGGATGAAGGGGTTATCTTTGAGGAATGGTGGAACAGGTTGGGACTATACTCATTGGAGTTTAGAAGAATGAGAGGTGATCTTATTGAAACATACAAGATTCTGAGGGGACTTTACAGGGCGGATGTAGGGAGGATGTTCCCCTTGTGGAGGAGTCTAGAACTAGGGGGCACAGTTTAAAAATAAAGGTTCTGCCATTTAAGACTGAGCTAGTGGTTGGTTAGGCTTTGGAATTCTCTTCCCCAGAAAGCAGTGGAGGTTGGGTCAATGAATATATACAAGGGAGTCAAGGGTTATGGCGGGGCAGGCAGGAAAGTGGAGTTAAAGTCACTATCAGATCAATCATGATCGTATTGACTGGCAGAACAGGCTCAAGGGGCTGAATGGCCTACTCCTGCTCCTATTTCTTCGGATCTACTGGATAAATTGGAGGGTTTTCTCTCCACTTTTTAAACCATTTTTATAACAGAGACAGGGCCATGTGTAATATAAACAGAGACAGGGTCTAGTGCAGACCTAACTAGTGCATTGATAACTGAGACTAGTGTAAAAGGTATCAAGGATACAGAATTCTAAATATACATTCAGGGGAAATTTTTTTCGGCCAGTATCTAGCAAGGTCAACAAGAGATGGGTCAGTTTTACACTTAGTTTTAGGGAATGAAGCTGGTCTGGTGGAAAGTGATTTAGAAAAAGTGGACTGGAAAAAGCTACTTGAAGGTAAATCAGTGTCAGAGCAGTGAGAGGGAATCATTTCATCTTGGAGGATTTATTATTCCAGAGTTATTTTTTATTTTCAGAGAAATTCAAATTCACAAGAGCCCAATGTGGGATTTGAACTCCTGCTTTTTCAGTCATTAGCTCAGGTTTTCAGATTACAAACTGTAAAAGACATTCACCTTCCTCCTGTTGTTGCCTGACTGTCTCAGCTTTTGTATATTGTCCCCAATCTTGTTCTTTCATGTGTCTAAAGACTTTGATGTTATTCAGACATTGGTAAACCACTTCATTCTCTCAGGACATCGGCTTAAAGACATTCAGGGACACAATCCACAATCTAATTCACACCCTATTCAAGCAACCAAAATCTTCAACTCCATTCAAACACCCCGATATCCTGTCCCTGCACAGATAACTGACAGTTCCACAAAGCAGGAATGTCTGAATGAGAAACCACATTTACCTGACACAATCCAAGCTCCAAATTGAATTATGAAGATATGGAAAATACCTCAGAAATGTGACTTGTTCCTGGTAACAGTGAGACTGAAACATTTCAGGGTACTATTCAACCAAGAAGGATTCCGAGAAAAGTCAGGATCAGGATTGAAAGAGAAAGAGAGAGAGTGAAATGGGGAGAGAGAGTGAGAGAAAGAGAAACTGTCAGCTCCTGTATGTGGAAGGCCTCTCTCTGTCCTGGCACCCATTTTAACATTGTACCATTTAGTTTAGATTGCCTCTCCCAGTCTTCCTTCCAAAATCCATCACTTCACATTTCTCAGCATTGAAGTTAACCTGCCATTTGTCTGTCCAGTGATAGGTTGGATAGTAAACTGTCAAGAGGACTTAAAGAGTCTACAAAGAGATTTCCATCGGTTAAGTGAGTGGACAAACATTTGGCAGATGGAGTAGAATGTGTCAGGAAGAATAAATAGCAGTATATTATTGAAATGGAGAGAGACTGCAGAACTGTACGGTACAGAGGGATCTGGGGGTCCTGGTACATGAATCACTAAATGTTACTATGCAGGTACAGCGAGTGATTAGAAGGTAAATGGAACAGTGTTGTTTATTACAAGGGGAATAGAATATAAAAATAGGGAAGTGTTGTTACAGCTGTACAGGACCTTAGTTAGACCACATCTGGAGTAATGTGGACTGTTTTGGTCTCCTTACTTAATCAAGGATATAACTGCATTAGAAGCAGTTCAGAGAAGGTTCACTCGGCTGATTCCTGGGATGAAGGGGTTATCTGATGAGGAAAGGTTGAACAGGTTGGGCCGATACCCACTGGAGGTTAGAAGAATGAGAGGTGATCTTATTGAAACATCTCAGGTCCTGAGGGGACTGGACAGGGTGGATGCTGAGAGGATGTTTCCCCTTGTCGGGGAGTCTAGAACGAGGGGACACAGTTTAAAATGAGGGCTCTCCCATTTAAGACTGAGATGAGGAGAAATGTTTTTCTCTCAGAGGGGGGTCAGTCTGTGGAATTCTCTTCCCCAGAGAGCAGTGGAGGCTGGATCATTGAATATATTCAAGGCTGAGTTAGATAGATTTATGATCAACCAGGGAGTCGAGGGTTATGGGACACAGACAGGAAAGTGGAGTTGAGTTCCCAATCAGATCAGCCATTGAATGGCAGAGCAGGCTCGATGGGCTGAATGGCCTACTCCTGTTCCTAATTCATTTGTTCTTGTGTGTTCCATTTCACCAGACTGCCTCTATCCTCCTGAAGTCTGCTACTAGTCCCTTCCCTGTTTATTACATTACAGATGACACAAACATTGGCAAACATTGAAGTTATGCCCTGTAAACCCAAGTCCAAGTCATTAGTATATATCAAAAAGATCAGTGATCCTAATATAAACCTCCACTGTATACCTCCCTCCAGTCTGAAACAACCATTGTCCACTCTCTCAGCCAATGTCGTATCCAATCAGCCAATGCCCCTTTCATCCCTGGAGCACCAATATTGCTAACTGGTCAATTAGGAGGCACCATTAAGTCCTCCCCATGAGGACACTGGTCCCAGACCTCTCTGTTTCCACTCTCCCATCAAAATTCCCCAGACAGATACAGCATGGATTAGATACAGAGTAATGCTCCTTCTACACTGTCCCATCCAACAGTCCCAGGGCAGGAACATCATGGGGTGGATACAGAGTGAATCTCACTCGACACTGTCCGAAACAGACAGAGAGAGAGACAGAAAGAGAGAAACAGAGAGAAACAGACTGAAAGGTGACTGAGAGAGAAAGAAGGATATTTAACATCAGACATAGGAAGATGAGGAGGCAATTTAACCCCTCGACCCTGTTCCAGCATTCAATGAGATCAGGACTGATCTGTGATCTAACTAACACCATATATCCCGCCTTTGCCCCTTATCTCTTAATACCTTTGGTTAACAAGAATCTATCAATCCCAGATTTAAAAATTAACAATTAAGCCAGCATGAATTCCTGTTTACAGAAGAGAGTTCCAAAATTACAAAGAAATCCAAAGGAATGATTGGACAGGCTGGGGTTGTTTTCTTTGGAACAGAGGAGGCTGAGGAGAGATTGAGTTGAGGTGTATAAAATTATGAGGGGCCTCGATAGAGTGGATAGGAAGGACCTATTTCCCTTAGCACAGAGGTCCATAAGCGGGGACATAGATTTCAAAACTTCCACAACCAATATCATGATGGTATGATGGCTCCCACAGTGGAATAGCTTGCTGAATGTTTAAAATGGAGGATGTTCCCTCTCCATCTCTCCCGCTGTTTCTCTCACCATATTATCTCTTATATGTTTCTGCACACAGCAGTGAAGGATTACATCACATTAATATATCTTACATTCCCCTTTGCAATCCACCCCAACAATCTCTCTCTCCAAACTTGTCCCTCTCTACAGCACTTTTTCTCTGCCTGCATATCTAACCCTCTCTCCCTCTGTCTCTCTCCTAGTGTCAGAGATAGCAGGAGGGAGAGACAGAGAGAGGAGGACAAAGAGAGACACAGAGAACAACCCCAGCTTCTCCAATCTATCCACGTAACTGAAGTCCCTCATCCCTGGAACCTTGCTCGTGAATCTTTTCTGCACCCTCTCTAATGCATCCACATCCTTCCTAAAGTGTGGTGTCCAGAATTGGACCATACTCCAGTTGAGGTGAAACCAGTGTTTTACAAAGGTCCATCATATCTTCCTTGCTTTTGTATTCCATGTCTCTATTTAGAAATCCCAGGACTGACCCCTTATGCCTTTTAACCACTTTCTCAACCTGCCCTGCCACCTTCAGTGATTGGTTCACAAATACCCCCCAGATCTGTCTGTTTCTGCACCCTCTGTTAGAATTGTATTCTTTAGTTTAGATTGCCTCTCCTCCTTCTTCCTGTCTGTGGAGGTGGAAGATGTGGACATGGTTCAGAATGAATACATTGCATCTGTCTTCACAAAAGAAGGGACGACACAGACATTGTAGTCAAGGAGGAGGAGTTTGAAATATTGGATGGGATAAAGATATAGAGAGGAAATATTCAGGGGTTTAACATCTTTGAAAGCTGATAATTCACCAGATTGTTAAGAGGAGCAAGGGAGGAAATAGAGGAGGCTCTGACCATCATTTTCCAATCCTCTCTGGTTACAGGCGTGGTGCCAGAGGACTGGAGGACTGCTAATGTTGTACCATTGATTAAAAAGGGAGAAAGGGATAGACTGAGTAATTACAGGCCACTCAGCCTAACCTCAGTGGAGGGCAAATGATTGGGTACAAGGGAATGATTGATTCCTTTCCAGTACTGTGTGTCTCAGTGTCTCCATGTCTGTGTCTCTGTCACATTTTAAGCACTGACCTTACATTGGTGAGGATTCTGTCTCTGAAATAAATGTCTCAGTGATGTGGGAACATAAAATGTCCACCAAGAACCAACCTAAAATGGCTGACTAATGTTTGTGGATTTCCACAGATGTCTAAGGGTGGAGAGAGACAGACAGACAGACAGAAAGAGAGACAAAGAGAGAGGCACAGATCGAGACACAGATAGTGTCGATGGATATTGTCATTGGACAGAGGACGAGGAGGAGGCCATTTGGCCCCTCAACCCTGTTCTGTCATTCAATGAGATCGTGACTGATCTGTGATCTAACTCCATATTTTCCTCTTTTCCCCATATCACTTCATACCTTTTGTGAGCAAAAATCCATTAATCCCAGATTTTTAAATTAACAAGTGTCTCAGCATCAATTGCTGTTTGTGGAAGAGAGTTCCAAACTGATACCACACCTGGTGTGTTGAAGTGATTATTCATTTCACTCCTGAATGGTTTTCGACTATGTTTAGATTTTTAGACTATGCCCCCAAGTTCTAGACTCTGCAGCCAGTGGGAATTGTTACTCTCCGTCTACCCGATCAGTTTCCCTTAATATTCTGAAAACTTTTGATCAAATCATCCCTTAATCTTCTAAATTCCAGGGATACAGAGTAAAGCTCCATCCACACTGTCCCATTAAACACTCCCAAGCCAAGCACAGTGTGGGGTTAGACACAGAGTAAATTACCATCTGCACTGTCCCATCACTCCCAGGGCAGGGGCAGCATGGGGTGAGATACAGAGGAAAGACAGGGCCTATTGTATTATAAACAGAGAAATGGTCTTGTGCAGTACAAAGTGAGACCGGGTGAAACACAGCAGAAGCAGAGACGACTCCCAGGGCAGGAACATCATGGGGTGGATACAGAGTGAATCTCGCTCTACACTGTCCGAAACAGACAGAGAGAGAGATAGAGAGAGAGAGACAGGCAGAATGACTGAGAGTGAAAGAAGGATATTTAATATCAGACATCGGAAGAGGAGGAGGCAATTTAACCCCTCAACCCTGTTCCAGCATTCAATGAGATCAGGGCTGATCTGTGATCTAACTAACACCATGTATCCCACCTTTGCCCCTTATCTCTTAATACCTTTGCCTTTCTCAAAGAGGGGGAACGATACAGACATTGGAGTTAAAGAGGAGGAGTGTGAAATATTGGATGGGATAAACAGAGTGAAAGGGAAATATTAAGGTGTTTGGCATCTTTGAAAGTGGATAAATGGTCAGGCCTGGATGCATTGGAACCAGTTCAGAGAAGGTTCACTCGGCTGATTCCTGGGATGAAGGGATTGTCTTATGAGGAATGGTTGAACAGGTTGGGCCTATACTCATTGGAGTTTCGAAGAATGAGAGGTGATCTTATTGAAACATACTAAATATTTAAAGGGATAGACAGGTTAGATGCAGGGAAGATGTCTCCTTTGGTTCAGGAGTTTAGAACCAGGGAACACAATTTCAAAATAAGGGGGAAGCCACTTAGGTCAGAGATGGGGAGAAATGTCTTTGCTCAGAGTGTTGTGAATCTTTGGAATTCTCTACCCCAGTGGGCTGTGGAAGCTCAGTCTGGGAAAAAGGCATTGAAGTGGATGATCAGCCATGATCGTATTGAATGGTGGAACAGGCTCGATGGGCTGAATGGCCTACTCCTGTTCCTATGTTCCCAAGCTGCCGAAATAGTTTCTCCCAAACTACCCCATCAGCTCCCTTTAATATCTCAACAATTTTGAACAAATCACCTTGATCCTCCTGGGTTCCAGGGAATAAATCCCTAGTTTGTGTAATATCACCTCGTAATTTAACCCTTGGAGTCCAGTTATCATTCTGGTAAATCTACACTGCACTCAAGTGGAAACAGACCCCCCAAGTCTCTTTGAACCTCCAGTGTTTCCAGTTTTTCACCATTTATAAAGTACTCTGTTCTAGTCTTTTTTACTGACATTGAAATCTAACTACCACAGTTTTAACCATTCACTTCAGATATTAATATCTCTTTGTAATTTGATGCTTCCAGCTACACTGCTTACAATGCTGCCTATTTTTGTGTCATTGGTAAACTTGGGGATGTGGCATTCTACCCCATCATCTTAAATCATTAATAAATACAGCAAAACTGAGACACACACGGGCTTTGCACTAGTCGACAGGAGTGAATCATTCCAACCCAGAGGTTTTTTAATTCCAGATTTATGTTTTTTAAAGAAAAAACAGAATTCAAATTCACAACAGCCCTGTGTGGGATTTGAACTCCTGCTTTTTCAATCATCAGCTCAGGCCTTCAAATTAAAACACATAAAGAGATTCATTTTCCTCCTGCTGTTGTCTGACTGTCTCAGGTTTTGTATATTGTTCCCTTCTCCTCTTCTTCCATGTGTCTGAAGTATTTGAAGTTTGTCAGACATTGGTAAACTACTTCATGTGGTGTTGTGTAAATACCTTCAATTCTGTGTATCTGCAAGGGACACAATTCAAATTCTCACCTTATTGCATCAACCAAAACCTGCAGGTCCATTCAAACACCCCTATTTCCTGTCTCTGCAAAGAGAGCTCACACTTCCACAATGCAGGAATGTCTGAATGGAAACAGCTTTTGACACATTTCCCAACACGTTTACTAACACTTTTCAGGATGAAGCTAAATTCAATTTACAGATTACAAGCCCCAAATTGAAACTTTAAGATATAAAAAGTGACACAAATGAAATCCCAGATCTCTCTGTCCCTGCACCCATTTTAACATTGTACCATTTAGTTTATATCGCTTCTCCTCAGCCTTCCTTCCAAAATGCATCATTTTACATTTCTCAGCATTGAAGTTAACCTGCCATGTGTCTGACCATTTCACCAGACTGCCTCTATCCTACTGAAGTCTACTACTATTCCCTTCCCTGTTTATTACATTGCAGATGGTGTAATGTTGAAGTTATGCCCTGTAAACCCAAGTCCAAGTCATTAATATATATCAAAAAGATCAGTGGTCCTAATCCAAACCCCTGGGGAATACCCCTGTACCACAATGTACACTGTATACAGTCAGTACAAAAGCAGGGAGGTTATGCTGAACATTTATAAAGCTCTGGTTAGGCCCCAATTGGAGAATTGTGTCCAGTTCTGGTCACCACACTTTAGGAAGGAGGTGAGGGTCCTTGAGAGGGTGCAGAGGAGATTTACCAGAATGGTTCCAGGGATGAGGGATTTTAGCTACAAAGTTAGGTTGGAAAAGCTGGGTTTGGTCTCTTTAGAACAAAGGAGATTGAGGGGAGATTGACTAGAAGTCTATAAGATTATGTCAGGCATAGATACCGTCCTCCAGTTTGAACCAACCATTCACCACTACTCTCTGTGTTCTGTCCCTTATCCAATGTCGTATCCACTCTGTCCCTGTCCCGTTCATTCCATGAACATTCATTTTGCTAACTAGTCAATTATGAGGCACCATTATGAACTCCCCATGAGGAAATTGGTCCCAGAGCACAGAAAAACACAAACACAGAAAAACACACACAGACAGGCAATGAGCATCTGCAACAAGAGAGAATCCAACCACCTCCCCTTGGCATTCAAAGCATTATCCCATCGCTGAATCCCCCAGCATCAACATCCTGGGGAAACATTGACCAGGAACTGAACTGAAGAAATCACATCAATACTGTGGCTACAAGTGACTCACCCCCTGGCTCCCCAAAGCCTTTCCACCACCGACAAGACACAAGTCAGGTGTGTGATGGTATCTCTCCACTTGCCTGGATGAGTGCAACACCTACAACACTCCAGAATCTCGGCGAGTGAGGGGAGTAGGGAGCGAGAGAGGGAGGGAGGCAGGGAGCCTCTATATATGCCTCTATATATGCCTCTCTTTCTTCTCCTCCATTCAGATGGAGAGAATAACAGTGAGAAAGACAGGGATAGATATAGAGAGAGAATAACAGAGAGAGGGAAGGATAGCAATGGGGAGAGATTACCAGAGAGAAAGAGGAAGAGATTGGGATGGAGCGTGTCGGTCAGTGTTCCTGCAAAGCTGTGTGCAGCATCGTTGAGGGAATGACACAGCGAGAGATTGGGATTGAGAGGGTACAGAGGGAGAGAGATAGATGGTGGGAGAGAGAGAGACAGAGAGTGGTGGAGACAGGGACAGGCAGAGAGAGAGAGAGAGAGAAATAGTGTGAGATTGACACAGAGAGAGTCATGGACAGAGAGTGAGAGGAGAGACAGAGAGAGAGAGACAGACAAAGAGACAGAGAGAGAGAAAAACAGAGAGAGAGAGACAGGAAGAGGTATGGCGAGAGAGGCAGTGAGAGAGACGGAGAGCACAAGAGAGGGAGAGGCAGAGACAGAGGGAGAGATGGTGTAAGGGAGGCACAAATAGAGTCATGGGCAGAGACAGAGAAAGAGAGAGAGAGAGAGAGAGAGAAATAGAGAGGGATGTACAGATAGAGAGAGGCTGAGAGAGAGAGAGACAGAGAGCGATGGACAGGGACAGACAGTGACGAAAGGAGAGAGAAAGGGAGAGAGAAAGAGGCAGAGAGAGAGAGAGAGACAGGGAGAGATGGTGTGATGGTGTAAGGGAGGCATAAAGAGAGTCATGGACAGAGGCAGAGAGAAAGAGAGCATCAGAGAGAGAGGAGAGAGAGACACAGAGAGAGACAGACAGACAGACAGAGAGGGATAGGGACAGAAAGCAACAAAGGGAGTGAGAGAGGGAGAGAAAGAGAGAGGGAGAGAGAGAGAGAGTGACAGAGAAAGAGGGAGAGGCAGAGAGAGGGAGACAGACAGACAGAGATGGATAGGGACAGACAGCGACAAAGGGAGAGAGAGCGGGAGAGAGAGAGAGAGATCCAGAGTAAAAGGAGAGAGAGAGACAGAGAGATGGTGAGGCAGAGAGAGAGAGGGAGAGATGGTGTGAGAGAGACAAAGAGTCATAGACAGAGGCAGAGAAAGAGAGAGGGAGAGACAGAGAAAGAGGGAGAGACAGAGAGAGAGAAAGAAACAGAGAGGGAGGGAAGGAGAGAGGGAAAGTGACGAAGAGAGGGAGGAAGTGTGAGAGAGACGGAGAGACCAGGGGGAATTAAAAAGGTAAACTTGTGTTGAATTATTGATCCTTGCATTGTGGAATGTTCTAGTATTTGGTGAGAATGTTGATCCAGTGAAATTTTGTCCCAGTGGGATGAATAGAATCTATATTAGCTTATTACAACAGTAAGATACCGTGTGTACTGAGTGAAATGTTTACAGTTTCCACTCATATAATATACTTTGCTGTCTATATTGTATAAAATGATGATGGGCTGAGATAGAGTGGATAGGAAGGACACATTTCCCTCAGCAGAGGGGTCAATAACCAGGGACATAGATTTCAATATTTCCAAATCAATATCATGAGGGTGTGATGGCTCCCACAGTGGAATAGCTTGCTGGATGTTTACAATAGAGTGTTTTCCTTCTGGATCATCAGAACCGGCCGCCTGGGCCCCAACTTCATCCACATTTCTCCCTCTCTACTAATATTTCACTCTACACACCTATCTTTCTCTGTTTGTGCACACAGGAGTGAAGGATTACATCAAATTAATATATCTTACATTCTCCCTTTCAATCCACCCCAACAATCTCTCTCTCTCCAACCTTGTCCCTCTCTACAGCCCTCTCTCTCTGTCTGCATATCTAACCCTCTCTCCCTCTGTCTCTCTCCTAGTGTCAGAGACAGCAGGAGGGAGAGATAGAGAGAGGAGGACAGAGAGAGACACAGAGAACAATCCCAGCTTCTCCAATCTATCCACATAACTGAAGTCCCTCATCCCTGGAACCTTGCTCGTGAATCTTTTCTGCACCCTCTCTAATGTCTCCACATCCTTCCTCAAGTGTGGTGTCCAGAATTGGACAATACTCCAGTTGAGGTGAAACCAGTGTTTTACAAAGGTCCATTATATCTTCCTTGCTTTTGTATTCTATGTCTCTATTTAGAAATCCCAGGACTGTCCTCTTATGCCTTTTTACCCATTCTATGTTCTTTCTACAAAAAATTAATCACTTCACATTTCTCCACATTGAACCTCATCTGTCACTTGTCCGCCCATTCCACCAACTTGTCTATGTCCTTTTGAAGTTCTACACTATCCTCCTCACAGTTCACAATGCTTCCAAGTTTCGTATCATCTGCAAATTTTGAAATTGTGCCCTGTACACCGAGGTCTAAAACATTAATATATATCAGGAACAGCAAGGGTCCCAACACTGATCCCTGGGGAACTCCACTACAAACCTTCCTCCAGCCCGAATAACATCCATTAATCACTATTCTCTGTTTCCTGTCACTCAGCCAGTTTTATATGCCTGTTGTTACCGTCCCATTTATTCAACGAGCTGTAATTCTGCTCACAAGTCTATTGTGCGGCTCTGTATCAAATGCCCTCTGGTAGACCATGTACACCAAAGGGACAGAGGAAGAGGAGAAGGCAATTTAACCCCTCAACCCTGTTCCAGCATTCAATGAGCTCAGGGCTGATCTGTGATCTAACTAACACCATGTATCCCGCCTTTGCCCCTTATCTCTTAATACCTTTGGTTAACAAGAATCTATCAATCACAGATTTAAAAATTAACAATTAAGCCAGCATGAATTCCTATTTGCAGAAGAGAGTTCCAAAATTGCAAAGAAATGCAAAGGACTGATTGGACAGGCTGGGGTTGTTTTCTTTGGAACAGAGGAGGCTGAGGGGAGATTGAGTTGAGGTGTATAAAATTATGAGGGGCCTCAATAGAGTGGATAGGAAGGACCTATTTCCCTGAGCACAGAGGTCCATAAGCGGGGACATAGATTTCAAAATGTCCAGAAACAATATCATGAGGGTGTGATGGCTCCCACAGTGGAATACCATGCTGGATATTTAAAATGGAGGATACTCCGTCTGGATCTCTCCCGATGCTTCTCTCTCCGGACCTATCTCTTATATGTTTGTGCACACAGCAGTGAAGGATTATATCAAATTAATATATCTTCCATGATCTGAATGAATGGGCAGGATCGTGTCAAGGGGACGAATGGCCTCCTCCTGTCATTGTAAGGGCTTTATTAATATCCCTGCCAATGCATCGATGGTTTTCTGTTTCAAAATATAACCAGGTTGGGGTTCTCTCGAAACCCTCCCGCCAGCCTTGGAACGACTCACGGATTCATGTCTAAGGGAATTGGTCAATTGTTCTGGTAGAATTTCCCACTTTGCTGATGGGTTAAGACAGCAGATGGGATCCTGAGCTTTATAAACAGGTCTAGAGTATAAAAGTCAGGAAGTGATGCTAAACCTTTATAAAATAGTAGTTTGTCCTCGGCTGCAGTATTGTGTCCAATTCTGGTTAACAAAACTGAGGCTCATGGGATAGGAGGGCCTGTGTCAGCTTGGATCAAAAATTGGTGAAAGGACAGAAAGCAGCAAGTTGTGGTAAATGGTTGTTTTTCAGACTGGAAGATGGTAGACAGCAGTGTTCCCCAAAAGTCAGTGCTTTTTGTCAAATTTTAATATTTGCCGATGATAACAAACTTGGAGGAGATGCAAACAGTGAGGATGACTCCAATCGACTACAACAGCACATAGATAGTTGAGCAGAATGGGCAGACAAGTGTCAGAAGGAATTTAATACAGGGAAATGTGAGGTGATGTATTTTGGCAGAAGGGATAGGGAGAGGCAATATAGACTTAATGGCCCAGTTCTAGAGAGTGTGCAGGGACAGAGAGACCTGGGGATACATGGACATACATCTTTGAAGGTGGCAGGACATATTGAGAAAGTAGTCAGCAAAGCATATGGGATCTTGAGCTTCATAAAAGTACAAAAGCATGAAAGTTATGCTGAATGTTTATAAGCCTCTGGTTAGGCCACGACCAGAATACTGCATCCAATTCTGGTGACCACACTTTAGGAAGGATGTGAGGGTCCATTGGAGGGAGCAGAGGGGATGGTGGTTCCAGAGATGGGGGATTTTAACAAAGTGGACTGGAAACAGCTACTTGAAGGTCAATCAGTGTCAGAGCAGTGAGAGTTACTGAGGGTTGAGAACAAATATGTTCACACAAAGACAAACAGGGTGGGACTCCCAAATCTAGAGCCCCTTGGATGTCAAGGATCAAACCGGGTGGGATAAGGCACAAGAGGGAAGCTTATGTCAGATACCGAGAGTGCAATACCACAGAAAGCCGAGAGAAGTGTAGAAAGTTCAGGGGTGAAATTAAAAAGCAAATTAGGAGAGCAAAGATATGGCCAGAAAATATTACCAAGTAAAAGCAAAGAAATCACAAAGATGTTTTATAAATACATGAAGAGCACGAGGATAACTAAGGATAGAGTATTTGGGACCAAAAAGGGAATGTGTGTGTGGAGGTGGGAGATGTGGGCATGGTTCAAAATGAATACTTTGTGTCTGTCTTTATAAAAGAGTGGGAACAATGCAGATATTGTAGTTAAAGAGGAGGAGTGTGAAATATTGGATGGGATAAACAGAGTGAGAGGGGAAATATTAAGGTGTTTGACATCTTTGAAAGTGGATAAATGGTCAGGCCTGGATGCATTGGAACCAGTTCAGAGAAGGTTCACTCGGCTGATTCCTGGGATGAAGGGGTTGTCTTATGAGGAATGGTTGAACAGGTTGGGCCTAAACTCATTGGAGTTTAGAAGAATGAGAGGTGATCTTATTGAAACATACTAAATACTTAAAGGGATAGACAGGTTAGATGCAGGTAAGATGTCTCCTTTGGTTGGGGAGTCTAGAACCAGCAGACACAATTTCAAAATAAGGGGGAAGCCACTTAGGTCAGAGATGGGGAGAAATGTCTTTGCTCAGAGTGTTGTGAATCTTTGGAATTCTCTGCTCCAGTGGGCTGTGGAAACTCAGTCTGGGAAAAAGGCATTGAAGTGGATGATCAGCCATGATAGTATTGAATGGCGGACCAGGCTCGATGGGCTGAATGGCCTACTCCTGTTCCTGTGTTCCCAAGCTGCTGAAATAGTTTCTCCCAAACTATACCATCAGTTCCCCTCAACATCTTTGAACAAATCACTTTGATCCTCCTAAATTCCAGGGAATACATCCCTAGTTTGTGTAATATCACCTCGTAATTTAACCCTTGGAGTCCAGTTATCATTCTGGTAAATCTACACTGCACTCAAATGGACACAGACTCACCCATCCCCGCCCCCCCCCCCCCCACCCCCCCCCCACCGCCCAAGTCTCTTTGGGCCCTCAGTGTTTTTAGCTTTACACCATTTATAAAGTACTCTGTTCTCGTCTTTTTTTACTGACATGGAAATCTAACTACCACAGTTTTGCCCATTTATTTAAGATATTAATATCTCTTTGTAATTTGATGCTTCCAGTTACACTGCTTACAATGCTGCCTATTTTTGTGTCATTGGTAAACTTGGGGATGTGGCATTCAACCCCATCATCTTCAATCGTTAATAAATACAGCAAAACTGAGACACACACGGGCTTTGCACTAGTAGACAGGAGTGAATCATTCCAACCTGGAGGCTTTTTAATTCCAGATTTATGTTTTTTTAAAAGAAAAAATAGAATTCAAATTCACAACAGCCCAGTGTGGGATTTGAACTCCTGCTTTTTCAATCATCAGCTCAGGCCTTCAAATTTAAACCCATAAAAACAGATACATTTTCCTACTGCTGTTGTCTGACTGTCTCACATTTTGCATGTTTTTCCCTTCTCTTCTTCCATGTGTTTGAAATCTTTGAAGTTTGTCAGACATTGGTAAACTACTTCATGTGGTGTTGTGTAAATACCTTCAATTCTGTGTATCTGGAAGGGACACAATTCAAATTCTCACCTTATTGCATCAACCAAAACCTGCAGGTCCATTCAAACACCTCTATTTCCTGTCTCTGCAAAGAAAGCTCACACTTCCACAATGCAGGAATGTCTGAATGGAAACAGCTTTTGACACATTTCCAAACACGTTTGCTAACACTTTTCAGGATGAAGCTAAATTCAACTGACAAGATTGCAAGCCCCAAATTGAATCTTTAAGATATAAAAAGTGACACAAATGAAATCCCAGATCTCTCTGTCCCTGCACCCATTTTAACATTGTACCATTTAGTTTATATCGCTTCTCCTCAGCCTTCCTTCCAAAATGCATCATTTGACATTTCTCAGCATTGAAGTTAACCTGCCATGTGTCTGACCATTTCACCAGACTGCCTCTATCCCTCTGAACCCCACACTGTACCTGCCCTGACAGTGTTTTATTGAACAGAGAAGACAGAGACTTACTACTACTACTATTCCCTGCTCTGTTTATTACATTGCAGATGGCACAATGTTGAAGTTATGTCCTGTAAACCCAAGTCCAAGTCATTAATTTTCTCACAAAGATCAGTGGTCCTAATCCAAACCCCTGGGGAATACCCCTGGACCACAATGTACACTGTATACAGTCAGTACAAAAGCAGGGAGGTTCTGCTGAACATTTATAAAGCTCTAGTTAGGCCCCAATTGGAGAATTGTGTCCAGTTCTTGTCACCACACTTAAATTCCAGGGATACAGAGTAAAGCTCCATCTACACTGTCCCATTAAACACTCCCAAGCCAATCACAGTGTGGGGTTAGACACAGAGTAAATTACCATCTGCACTGTCCCATCACTCCCAGGGCAAGGGCAGCATGGGGTGAGATACAGAGGAAAGACAGGGCCTATTGTATTATAAACAGAGAAATGGTCTTGTGCAGTACAAAGTGAGACCGGGTGAAACACAGCATAAGCAGAGACGACTCCCAGGGCAGGAACATCATGGGGTGGATACAGAGTGAATCTCACTGTACACTGTCCGAAACAGACAGAGAGAGAGAGAACAAGAGAAATAGAGAGAGACACAGACAGACAGGGTGACTGAGAGTGAAAGAAGGATATTTAACATCAGACATAGGAAGATGAGGAGGCAATTTAACCCCTCAACCCTGTTCCAGCATTCAATGAGATCAGGACTGATCTGTGATCTAACTAACACCATGTATCCCGCCTTTGCCCCTTATCTCTTAATACCTTTGGTTAACAAGAATCTATCAATCACAGATTTAAAAATTAACAATTAAGCCAGCATGAATTCCTGTTTACAGAAGAGAGTTCCAAAATTACAAAGAAATCCAAAGGAATGATTGGACAGGCTGGGGTTGTTTTCTTTGGAACAGAGGAGGCTGAGGGGAGATTGAGTTGAGGTGTATAAAATTATGAGGTCCCTCGATAGAGTGGATAGGAAGGACCTATTTCCCTTCGCACAGAGGTCCATAAGCGGGGACATGGATTTCAAAACTTCCACAACCAATATGATGATCGTGTGATGGCTCCCACAGTGGAAAAGCTTGCTGCCTGTTTAAAATGGAGGATATTCCCTCTGGATTTCTCCCGATGTTTCTGTCTCCATACCTATTTCTTAAATGTTTGTGCACACAGCAGTGAAGGATTACATCAAATTAATTTCTCTTACATTCTCGCTTTCAATCGACCCTGCAATCTCTCTCTCTCCAACTTTGTCCCTCTCCACAGCACTCCCTCTTTCTGCATATCTAACCCTCTCTCCCTCTGTCTCTCTCCTCATGTCAGAGATAGCAGGAGGGAGAGACAGAGAGAGGAAGACAGAGAGAGAATGTTGAAGGAACTATACTCTGTTCCTAAGCTGTGCTGAACCTGCTCTGGGAGTGTTTGATGGGCTACATTAATGGGCCGTGTACAGTCCTGTATCAGGCTGTGAAGAAGCACAGCTTGTTCAGTGTACAACGGGTCAAAGGGAACGATTCACTCCTGTCTGCTACTGGGAAGAGAGACTGACCTTAACATCAAGGCAGCGTTTGACCGAGTGTGACATCGAGGAGCCCGAGTAAAACTGAAGTCAGTGGGAATCCGCTGGTTGGAGTCATACCGAGCACAAAGGAAGATGGTTGTGGATGTTAGAAGTCAATCATCTCAGTCCCAGGACATCACTGCAGGAGTTCCTCAGGATAGTGTCCGAGGCCCAACCATCTTCAGCTGCTTCCTCAATGACCTGCCCTCCATCGTAAGGTCAGAAGTGGGGATGTTCACTGATGATTGCACAGTGTTCAGTTCCATTCGCACCTCCTCAGATAATGAAATCCCAGCAGAAAATGCTGGAAATACTGAGCAGGTCAGGCAGCATCTGTGGAGAGAGAAACAGAGTTAGTGATTCAGCTCGATACTTTCCAGATTTCCAGCATCCACAGTATTTTGCCTCAGATAATGAAGCAATCCAGAGCCACATGCACCAAGACCAGGACAACATTCAGGTTTGGGCCGACCAGTGACAAGTAACATTCACGTCACACAAGTGCCAGGCAATGACCATCTGCAACAAGAGAGAATCCAACCACCTCCCCTTGGCATTTAAAGCATTATCCCATCACTGAATCCCCCAGCATCAACATCCTGGGGAAACATTGACACCAAACTTAACAGAACAAATCACATCAATAGTTTCTTCACCCAGTGGCTGGTGGGTGTCTGGAACTCACTGTCTGAAAGGGTGGTTGAGGCAGAAACCCTCATCACATTTAAAACAATCTCTTGGACATTCACTTCTCCATATGTAAAATGGGTAAGGAATAACTCTCCTCGTCTACACTGCCTCATCGCACACTCTCAGAGAAGGTACAGCATATCTTCGATACAGAGTAAAGCTCTGTTTAAACATTCCCTGGAGTGTCAGATTAACCCGGGTCACTCACTGTGCCCGGCTCAGCCTCAAGACTCACCTGCCTCAGTCACTGAGACGCTCCTGTATCACTTGCCTTAATGTAAGCGGATGCCAGGTTTGGGAGCAGGACAGGCACACGGGATTAGGACGACTGCTCATGTGGAGGATAAGCATCAGTAATCCCTCAGAGAATCAGAACAGACCAGCGAGACACAGAAAAGGAAACTTGTGTTGAATTTGTGAGTCTTGCATTGTGGAATATTTTAGTGTTTGGTGAGAGTTTGGAGCCAGTGAAATTTTGCCCCAGTGAGATGAATAGATACTATATGACTTCATTACAATAGTTAAGTACCGTGTGTACTGTAAATATGGACTGAAATCACAAATCACAATGTTACTGATCAATTTTCAGCTGAATACTATGACTACAGTTATACCTGCTATCCTGTGAGAATGTACATAAGACACGATGGGATGAAGTTAAAGTGGACACTGTTGAATTTGCTAGCTTGATCTTTGTGGGAACACAAGGGTTCAGTAAGTTAAAAATATTAAATGGTCAATTCACTTGTACAAATAAACACTTCCCAGACATCACTATGGAATGTGCTAGATGCTGCATTCCCAAGACAAGGTATGGACAGTCAATGACAGAAAAAAATGAAGTGATGGGGGAGGGGCTGGAGAGTGCGACTAACTGGACTGCTCTTCAAAAGAGATAGCACAGATTCAATGGGTCGAATCGCCTCAGACTGTGTTATAGTACGCTATGATTCGACGGTCCTCTTCTGAGAGAGAGAGACAGAGAGAGAGAGAGAAAGAAAGCGATGGGTTCAGGAGAGAGAGAGAGATCGGGTGAGGGAGAGAGAGAGATGGGGTGAGGGAGAAAGAGTTGGGGTGAGGGACAGAGAGAGAGAGACACACACAGGGAGAGGGAGAGGAATAAAACATCCCAAAGGGATGGAACAGGCTCGAGGGGCTGAACGGCCTCCTCCTGTCTTCCTAAGGACTTTATAAATATTACACACTGAAATAAACAAGGTCATGATGATAATTGAGAAAATAAAATGGAATTAATTAACAATAGTTTCTCCTTTAAGATTACTGATCCTATCACCTCCTAATGTGTTAGAGTACTCTATGATTCTCTGGTCCTCTTCTGAGAGAGAGAGATGGGCTGAGGGAGAGAGACACGGATGGGGTGAGGGAGAGAGAGAGAGAGAGAGAGAGAGTAAGATGGGCTGAGGGAGAGAGACACGGATGGGGTGAGGGAGAGAGAGAGAGAGAGAGAGAGAGTAAGATGGGCTGAGGGAGAGAGACACGGATGGGGTGAGGGAGAGAGAGAGAGAGAGAGAGAGAGAGAGAAAGATGGGCTGAGGGAGAGAGAGAGAGAGAGAGAGAGTAAGATGGGCTGAGGGAGAGAGACACGGATGGGGTGAGGGAGAGACAGGGAGAGAGAGAGAGAGATAGAGAGAGAGATGGGGTGAGGGCGAGAGAGCGAGAGAAAGATACAGAGATGGGCTGAGAGAGAGAGAGAGAGAGAGAGAGAGAGAGATGGGCTGAGGGAGAGAGAGAGAGAGAGAAAGATGGGCTGAGGGAGAGAGACACGGATGGGGTGAGGGAGAGACAGGGAGAGAGAGAGAGAGAGAGATAGAGAGAGATGGGGTGAGGGCGAGAGAGCGAGAGAAAGATACAGAGATGGGCTGAGAGAGAGAGAGAGAGAGAGAGAGAGAGAGATGGGCTGAGGGAGAGAGAGAGATGGATGGGCTGAGGGAGAGAGAGAGAGAGAGAAAGATAGAGAACTGGGCTGAGGGAGAGAGAGCGAGAGAAAGATACAGAGATGGGGTGAGGGAGAGAGAGAGAGGGAGATGGGCTGAGGGAGAGAGAGAGAGAGAGAGATGGGGTGAGGGAGAGAGAGAGAGAGAGAGAAAGATAGAGAGCTGGGCTGAGGGAGAGAGAGCGAGAGAAAGATAGAGAGATGGGTTGAGGGAGAGAGAGAGAGAGAAAGATACAGAGATGGGCTGAGGGAGAGAGAGAAAGACAGAGTGATAGAGATGGGGTGAGGGGGAGAGAGAGAGAGAGAGAGAGAGATGGGCTGAGGGAGAGAGAGAGAGAGAGATGGGGTGAGGGAGAGAGAGAGAGAGAGAAAGATAGAGAGATGGGCTGAGGGAGAGAGAGAAAGACAGAGTGATAGAGATGGGGTGAGGGGGAGAGAGAGAGATGGGGTGAGGCGGAGAGAGACGGATGGGCTGAGGGGGAGAGAAAGAGAAAGATAGAGAGCTGGGCTGAGGGAGAGAGAGGAGAGAAAGATAGCGAGATGGGGTGAGGGAGAGAGAGAGAGAGACGGGGTGAGGCAGAGAGAGACAGATGGGCTGAGGGAGAAAGAGAGAGAGAGAAAGATACAAGAGAGAGAGAGAGAGACAGATGGGGTGAGGGAGAGAGAGAGACAGATGGGCTGAGGGGGAGAGAGAGAGAGAGAGATGGGGTGAGGGAGAGAGAGAGATGGGGTGAGAGAGAGATAGATAAAGATAGGGTGAGGAAGGGAGAGTGACGGGTACGGAGGAGAGAGAGAGTCTGGCTGAGGGACAGAGAGAGAGAGAGAGAGAGACCGTCAGGGAGAGACTGAGGAATAAAATTTCTCAAAGGGGTAGGACGGGCTCGAGGGGCCAAACGGCCTCCTCCTGTCTTCCTAAAGGATTTATTAATATTACACCCTGAAATAAACAAGGTCGTAATGATAATTTTTGGCAAATTAAATGGAATTAATTAGCAATAGTTTCTCCTTTAAAATTATTAATCTGAATTCACAATATTACTTGTGTGAATTTCGATAATTTGCTGTTTATTAACATCACTGAATAAATAAATATTGGAAGATTCAATGTCACTTTGTTCCCATCTTTGTTCAAACTCCTACTGACTCACTCGAAGGTTTAAACCTAAGCAGCAGTTCTGGCGGTGCGGGGTCCCTTTAAGAGATTGGGACTGACCCTCTCCCTGCTCCCCCCCCCCCACACCCCTCGGGGTCACAGTGCTGATTCAGGGGTCACTGACACTGGGATTGACCCATGACCCCCTGACTCCAAAGACAAGAAAAGGAAAGCAAAAATTCCCCTGCCCCCTGTGAAATCAGATTGACAATAAATTTAAACCCCGAGAGTGAAATATAAAAGGAGAAAAGAGAGAATTTGATCTTTGTAAAAACATGATTTACACAGAGGGAAGTGTTTGTGTTTATCTGTCTAAGTTGGTCAATGTGAATATATGTGTCTCTGTGTGGGTTTCTCTCTCTCTCGGTCAGTGCGAATGGATGTGTCTGACTGTGGATTTCTATGTGTGTGTGTGTGTTTATCTGGACATGTTAGTCTGCCTGTGTTTATGTGACTGTCTTTGTGTCTGTGTGTGTCTTTGTGTCTCTGTGTTTGTGTTTCCAATTCTGGATGTGAGGGTGGGAGAGGACACAGAAGGACACTCTCTAATCTCTTATTAAAGATCTTTCATCTTCACAACTCCGATGAATGGACAGAAATCTCCTCCACAAAATATCCAGCAGTTGTATCTTAATACTTGTCAGGACAGAAGTGCCTCTCTCAAACACGGCCTATGTTAGGTTTATATGGGCTGATGATATAAAGTTAAGTGGGACAGTAAACTGTGAGGAGGGCACAAAGAGACTGCAAAGGGAGATTGACAGGTTAAGTGAGCGGGCAAGAAAGTGGCAGCTGGAATATCATGTGGAGAGATGTGAGGTTCTTCACTTTGACAGGAAGAATAGAAACACAGAACATTTTTCAAATGGTGAGAAACTATGAAATGTTGGTATTCAGAGGGATTTGGGTGTCCTTGTACATAAATCACAGAAAGTTAACATGCAGGTACAGCAAATGGAGTGTTGGCCTTTATTGCAAAGGGGGTTAGAGTACAATAGTGAGGAAGTCTTGCTGTAATGGTACAGGGTTTGGTGAGCCCACACCTGGAGAGAGACGGAGTGAAGGAGAAGGTGAGGAATAAGAAGTCCCAAAGGTGTTACACAGGGTGTATTATAAAACAAAATCTGACACCAAACCCACAGAAGTTGAGATTAAGGCTGATGACCAAAAGCTTGGTCAAAGAGGTTAGTTTGAAGGAACGTCTTTAAGCAGGAATGAGAGATAGAGACGGAGAGGTTTAGGAAAGGAATTCCCCAGTGTTAACAGGCAGTGACATTAATTCCTGATTGCCGGTAGAGATTTGCTAGGAAAGGGTATTAATGTTTACGGAGCCGAGACAGCTCGATGTGGAGAAGGAGCAAATCAGCCATGACCTGAGTGAATGGGCTGGACAGGTTCGAGGGGCTGAATGGCCTCCTCCTGTCTTCCTCAGGGATTTAGTAATATCACTGCCAATGTACTGATGGTTTCCTGTTTGAAAAGAGCTGACCAGGTCGGGGGTTCTCTCTGGTCTCCCCTAAACCCTCCCGCCAGCCTTGGAACGACTCATGGATTCATGTCGAATGGAACTGAAACATACAAGATTCTGAGGGGACTTTACAGGGCGGATGCTGGGAGGATGTTCCCCTTGTGGGGGAGTCTAGAACGAGGGGGCACAGTTTAAAAATAAAGGGTCTCCCATTTATGACAAAGATGAGGAGGAATTTTTTTTCTCTCAGTGGTTGGCTAGACTTTGGAATTCTCTTCCCCAGAGAGCAGTGGAAGTTGGGTCATTGAATATATTCAAGGCTGAGTTAGACAGATTTATGATCGACAAGGGAGTCACGGGTTATGGGGGGCAGGCAGGAAAGTGGAGTTAAGGTCACTATCAGATCAATCATGATCTTATAGAATGGCAGAACAGGCTTGATGGGCTGAATGGCCTACTCCTGTTCCTATCTCTTCGGATCTTGTGTATAAAATGGAGGGTTTTCTCTCCACTTTTTAAGCCATTTTTATAGCAGAGACAGGGCCATGTGTAATATAAACACAGACAGGGTCTAGTGCAGACCTAACCAGTGCATTGATAACTGAGACTAGTGTAAAAGGTATCAAGGATACAGAATTCTAAATATACATTCAGGGGAAATTTTTTTCGGCCAGTATCTAGCAAGGTCAACAAGAGATGGGTCAGTTTTACACTTAGTTTTAGGGAATGAAGCTGGGCCGGTGGAAAGTGATTTAGAAAAAGTGGACTGGAAAAAGCTACTTGAAGGTAAATCAGTGTCAGAGCAGTGAGAGGGAATCATTTCATCTTGGAGGATTTATTATTCCAGAGTTATTTTTTATTTTCAGAGAAATTCAAATTCACAAGAGCCCAATGTGGGATTTGAACTCCTGCTTTTTCAGTCATTAGCTCAGGTTTTCAGATTACAAACTGTAAAAGACATTCACCTTCCTCCTGTTGTTACCTGACTGTCTCAGCTTTTGTATATTGTCCCCAATCTTGTTCTTTCATGTGTCTAAAGACTTTGATGTTATTCAGACATTGGTAAACCACTTCATTCTCTCAGGACATCGGCTTAAAGACATTCAGGGACACAATCCACAATCTAATTCACACCCTATTCAAGCAACCAAAATCTTCAACTCCATTCAAACACCCCGATATCCTGTCCCTGCACAGATAACTGACAGTTCCACAATGCAGGAATGTCTGAATGAGAAACCACATTTACCTGACACAATCCAAGCTCCAAATTGAATCATTAAGATATCGAAAATACCTCAGAAATGTGACTTGTTCCTGGTAACAGTGAGACTGAAACATTTCAGTGTACTATTCAACCAAGAAGGATTCCAAAAAAAGTCAGGATCAGGATTGAAAGAGAAAGAGAGAGAGTGAAATGGAGAGAGAGAGTGAGAGAAAGAGACTGTCAGCTCCTGTATGTGGAAGGCCTCTCTGTTCCTTCACCCATTTTAACATTGTACCATTTAGTTTCGATTGCCTCTCCCACAGTCTTCCTTCCAAAATCCATCACTTCACATTTCTCAGCATTGAAGTTAACCTGCCATGTGTCTGTCCAAATTACCAGACTGCCAACAGCCTCCTGAAGTCTGCTACTATTCTCTTCTCTCTCTGCTACATTTCCAAAGATTTGTGTCATCGACAAACTTTAAAGTTCTGCCCCGTAAACCCAAGTCAAGTCATTAATATACAGAGTAAAGCTCCCTCTACACTGATCCATCAAACAGTCCCAGGGCAGGAAGATCATGGGGTGGATACAAGAGTGAATCTCGCTCCACACTGTCCGAAACAGACAGAGAGAGAGAGAGACAGAATGAGAGAAACAGAGAGACACAGACAGACAGGGTGACTGAGAGTGAAAAAAGGATATTTAACATCGGACATAGGAAGAGGAGGCAATTTAACCCCTCAACCCTGTTCCAGCATTCAATGAGATCAGGGCTGATCTGTGATCTAACTAACACCATATATCCCGCCTTTGTCCCTTATCTCTTAATACCTTTGGCGAACAAGAATCTATCAATCACAGATTTAAAAATTAACAATTAAACCAGCATGAATTCCTGTTTACAGAAGAGAGTTCCAAAATTACAAAGAAATCCAAAGGACTGATTGGACAGGCTGGGGTTGTTTTCTTTGGAACAGAGGAGGCTGAGGAGAGATTGAGTTGAGGTGTATAAAATTATGAGGGGCCTCGATAGAGTGGATAGGAAGGACCTATTTCCCTTCGCACAGAGGTCCATAAGCGGGGACATAGATTTCAAAACTTCCACAACCAATATCATGATGGTATGATGGCTCCCACAGTGGAATAGCTTGCTGGATGTTTAAAATGGAGGATAGTCCCTCTGGATCTCTCCTGATGTTTCCCTCCCCATATCTATCTCTTATATGCTTGTGCACACAACAGTGAAGCATTACATCAAATTATTATATCTTGATTCACCCTTTTCAATCCACCCCAACAATCTCTCTCCCTCCATCTATATTTCTCCCTCTCCCAGGATATTTCACACTCCATGCCTATCTCTTCGATGTCTGTGTACACAGGAATAAAATTTACATCAAAGTAAGATTATATTTTACATTTGCCCTTTCAAACTCACCAAACAATCTCTCTCTCTCCCCAACGTTATCTCTCTGTCTGTGAACAGAGTGACTGTGGAGGGTCTGTCCACAGATCCCTGAAGTTAACAGGACAGCTAGATTAGCTGGTTAAAAAGGCATATGGGACACTTTCCTTTATTGTCTGATGTATAGAATATAAGAGCAGGGAGGTTATGTTAGAACTGTATAAAACACTAGTTAGACCACAGCTAGAGTACTGTGTACAGTTCTGGTCACCACATTACAGGAAGGATGTGATCACACGAGAGAGGGTACAGAGGAGATTTACAGAGGATATTATCAGGATTGGAGAATTTTAACTATGAGGAAAGATTGGACAGGCTGGAATTGTTTTCTTTGGAACAGAGGAGGTTGAGGGGAGATTGAATTGAAGTGTATAAAATGATGATGGGCCCAGATAGAGTGGATAGGAAGGACCCATTTCCCTTCACAGAGGGGGTCAATATAACCAGGGAAGCCCATAGATTTGAATTAATTGTTAGCAGGATTAGCAGGGAGTTGAGAGTAATTGTTTCACTCAGCGGGTGCTGGGGGTCTGGAACTCACAGCCTGAAAGGGTGGTGGAGGCAGAAACCCTCACTGCATTTAAAAAGTACTCAGATATGAACTTACCGTGCTGCAACCTAAAATGGAGGAAAGAGTCAGGCCGATTAGAGACCAGAGAGATAAGCCGTGATGATTTGAAATACCTCGATCAAACCTCCTCTCGAGTTTCCTTTCTCTATGGAGAACAACCCCAGTTTCTCCAATCTATCCACGTAACTGAAGTCCCTCATCCCTGGAACCTTGCTCGTGAATCTTTTCTGCACCCTCTCTATTGCCCCCACATCCTTCCTGAAGTGTGGTGTCCAGGATTGGACAATACTCCAGTTGAGGTGAAACCAGTGTTTTACAAAAGGTCCATCATATCTTCCTTGCTTTTATACTCTGAGCCTCTATTTACAAAGCCTGGGATCCAATCTGCCTTTTAACCACTTTCTCAACTAGCCCTGCCACCTTCAATTTGTGCACAGATATCCCCAGGTCTCTCTGTTACTGCACCCACTTCCTTCTGTTCTTAGGTTCCCATGACAGAAAGAGACTGGAGGACAGGGAGGTCGAGAAAGAAGGAGGGGGAGAGAGAGCCAACAAACTGTAAACACGTCTGGGAACACCACCACCTGCAAGTTTCGCTTCAAGTCACACACCATCCTGACTTGGAACTATATCGCTGTTCCTTCACTGTGACTGGGTCAAAATCCCGGAACTCCCTTCCTAACAGCACTGAGAAAGAGGAAGAGATTGGGATGGAGTGTGTCGGTCAGTGTTCCTGCAAAGCTGTGTGCAGCAGCCTGGAAGGTGCCACGCAGGTCCTGTTCCGTGATAAATAACACATGTCTGCAAAGATTCTTAAAAATTTAAAGGGACTGCGCACGGGACAAAAAAATTTGCCGTGCACAACAACTAAATCGTTTTTGGAACATTGAAGCCAGATGTAGCTCAATGGGTAATAATCCTGCCTCTGAGTTATACGTTTGTGGGTTCAGGTCTGAACATTAAATCTAGGTTGATGTCACCCAACAGAAAATCAGAACAGACCAGCAAGACTCAGAAAAGGAAATGTGTGTTCAATTTGTGAGCCTCACTTTCTGGAATGTTTTAGTCTTTGGTCAGAATGTTGACCCAGTGAAATTTTGCCCCAGTGGGATGAGAGTTATCTGAATAGAGATTATAACATCTTATTGCAACATGAAGGTACCGTGCGTACCGAGTATAACAATATTTATAGCATCCCATCAAAAAATGTCTTTGCTGGGTGTGGGATCAGGGTTTGATATTTTCAAAACACTTTTGATAAGGTCAATCTGAGATTTAAAAATGAACTATTGATACATCAATGGGCGTTTACAGAAGACAGTTCCAAACTAACACAACCTTTAGTGTGTAGAGGTGTTTCCTAACTTCACTCCTGAAAGGTCTGCCTCGAATTTTGAGACTATGCTCACTCATCCCAGACTCCCCACAAACATAAAAACAGACTGTAAAAGTTTCTATCGGTACGTAAAAAGGAAACGTTTGGCTGAGACAAATGTGGGTCCATTACAGGCAGAGTCAGGAGAATTTATAATGGGGAATAGAGAAATGGCAGTGAAGCTAAATGATGACTTTGTGTCTGTCTTCACTGAGGAAGATACAAGAAATCTCCCAGAATTAGTGATCCAAAGGATTAGGGGGAAATGAGGAATTGAAGGAAATTAGTATTAGTAAGAAGGTTGTATTGGAGAAATTAATGGGACTGAAGGTTGATAAGTTCCCAGGACCTGATATTCTACATCCCAGAATGTTGAAAGAGGTAGCTATGGAGATAGTGGATGCATTAGTGATCATCTTCCAAAGACATAATGGGATAGGAGGATAGTCTGGGAAAAAGGCATTGAAGTGGATGATCAGCCATGATATTATTGAATGGCGGAGCAGGCTCGATGGGCTGAATGGCCGACTCCTGTTCCTATGTTCCCAAGCTGCTGAAATAGTTTTCCCGAAACAACCCCATCAGTTCCCCTTAATATCTCAACAACTTTGATCAAATCACTTTGATCCTCCTAAATTCCAGGGAATACATCAATAGTTTGTGTAATATCACCTCGTAATTTAACCCTTGGAGTCCAGTTATCATTCTGGTAAATCTACACTGCACTCAAGTGGACATGGACCCCCCCAAGTCTCTTTGGACCTCCAGTGTTTCTAGCTTTACACCATTTACAAAGTACTCTGTTCTAGTCTTTTTTACTGACATTGAAATCTAACTACCACAGTTTTAACCATTCACTTCAGATATTAATATCTCTTTGTAATTTGATGCTTTCAGCTACACTGCTTACAATGCTGCCTATTTTTGTGTCATTGGTAAACTTGGGTATGTTGCATTCTACCCCATCATCATAAATCATTAATAAATACAGCAAAACTGAGACACACACGGGCTTTGCACTAGTCGACAGGAGTGAATCATTCCAACCCAGAGGTTTTTTAATTCCAGATTTATGTTTTTTTTTCGAAAAAGCAGAATTCAAATTCACAAAAGCCCAGTGTGGGATTTAAACTTCTACTTTTTCAATCATCAGCTCAGGCCTTCAAATTAAAACCCATAAAGAGATTCATTTTCCCACTGCTGTTGTCTGACTGTCTCAGGTTTTGTATATTGTTCCCTTCTCCTCTTCTTCCATGTGTCTGAAGTCTTTGAAGTTTGTCAGACATTGGTAAACTACTTCATGTGGTGTTCTGTAAATACCTTCAATTCTGTGTATCTGCAAGAGACACAATTCAAATTCTCACCTTATTGCATCAACCAAAACCTGCAGGTCCATTGAAACACCCCTATTTCCTGTCTCTGCAAAGAAAGCTCACACTTCCACAATGCAGGAATGTCTGAATGGAAACAGCTTTTGACATTTCCAAACACGTTTGCTAACACTTTTCAGGATGAAGCTAAATTCAACTCCCAGATTGCAAGCCCCAAATTGAATCTTTAAGATATAAAAAGTGACACAAATGAAATCCCAGATCTCTCTGTCCCTGCACCCATTTTAACATTGTACCATTCAGTTTATATCGCTTCTCCTCAGCCTTCCTTCCAAAATGCATCATTTTACATTTCTCAGCATTGAAATTAACCTGCCATGTGTCTGACCATTTCACCAGACTGCCTCTATCCTCCTGAAGTCTATTACTCTTCCCTTCCCTGTTTATTACATTGCAGATGGTGTAATGTTGAAGTTATGCCCTGTAAACCCAAGTCCAAGTCATTAATATATATCAAAAAGATCAGTGGTCCTAATCCAAACCCCTGGGGAATACCCCTGTACCACAATGTACACTGTATACAGTCAGTACAAAAGCAGGGAGGTTATGCTGAACATTTATAAAGCTCTGGTTAGGCCCCAATTGGAGAATTGTGTCCAGTTCTGGTCACCACACTTTAGGAAGGAGGTGAGGGTCCTTGAGAGGGTGCAGAGGAGATTTACCAGAATGGTTCCAGGGATGAGGGATTTTAGCTACAAAGTTAGGTTGGAAAAGCTGGGTTTGATCTCTTTAGAACAAAGGAGATTGAGGGGAGATTGACTAGAAGTGTATAAGATTATGTCAGGCATAGATACCGTCCTCCAGTCTGAACCAACCATTCACCACTACTCTCTGTGTTCTATCCCTTATCCAATGTCGTATCCACTCTGTCCCTGTCCCGTTCATTCCATGAACATTCATTTTGCTAACTAGTCAATTATGAGGCACCATTATGACCTCCCCATGAGGAAATTGGTCCCAGAGCACAGAAAAACACAAACACAGAAAAACACACACAGACAGACAATGAGCATCTGCAACAAGTGAGAATCCAACCACCTCCCCTTGGCATTCAAAGCATTATTCCATCACTGAATCCCCCAGCATCAACATCCTGGGGAAACATTGACCAGGAACTGACCTGAAGAAATCACATCAGTACTGTGGCTACAAGTGACTCACCCCCTGACTCCCCAAAGCCTTTCCACCACCTACAAGACACAAGTCAGGTGTGTGATGGTATCTCTCCACTTGCCTGGATGAGTGCAGCACCGACAACACTCCAGAATCTCTACACCATCCAGGACAAAGCAGCCCACTTGATTGGCACCCCATCCACCACTTTAAACTTTGATCAAATCACCCCTTAACCTTCTAAATTCCAGGGATACAGAGTAAAGCTCCGTCTACACTATCCCATCAAATGCTGCCAAGCTATTAGTTAGCTATTGAGTAAATCTCTGTCCTCCCTGTTTTATCAAACACTCCCAGGACAGGTACAGTGTGGGGTTAGATACAGAGTAAAGCTGCCTCTATATTTGCCTCTCTTTCTCCTCCTCCATCCAAATGGAGAGAGTAACAGTGAGAAAGACAGGGATAGATATAGAGAGAGAATAGCAGAGAGAGCGATGGATAGCAATGAGGAGAGAGTACCAGAGAGAAAGAGGAAGAGATTGGGATGGAGAGTGTCGTCAGTGTTCCTGCAAAGCTGTGTACAACAGCCTGGAAGATAAGACACAGTGAGAGATTGGGATTGAGAGGGTACAGAGGGAGAGAGATAGATCGAGGGAGAGAGAGGGGTAGAGACAGGGAGAGGCAGAGACAAGGAGAGGCAGATAGAGAGGTAGAGACAGGGAGAGGCAGATAGAGAGGTAGAGACAGGGAGAGGTAGAGCGCCAGAGGCAGAGAGAGAGACAGGGAGGGACAGATGGTGTAAGGGAGGCACATATAGAGTCATGGACAGAGGCAGGGACAGAGGCAGAGAAAGAGAGAGGGAGAGAGACAAAGAGAGAGAGAGAGAGAAAGGGAGGGAGACAAAGGAAGTAGCAGAGAAAGAGGGAGAAGCAGAGAGAGAGTGATGGGGAAAGAAAATGAGAAAGTCAGGCAGGGGAAGAGTCAGAGAGAGAGGGAGATGGACAGAGAGAGGAAGACCGAGAGAGAATGTTGAAGGAACTGTACTCTGTTCCTAAGCTGTGCTGAACCTGCTCTGGGAGTGTTTGATGGGCTACATTAATCGGCCGTGTACAGTCCTGTATCAGACTGTGAAGAAGCAGAACATGTTCAGTACACAACGGGTCAAAGGGAATGATTCACTCCTGTCTGCTACTGGGAAGAGAGACTGACCTTAACATCAAGGCAGCGTTTGACTGAGTGTGACATCGAGGAGCTCGAGTAAAACTCAGTGGGAATCGGGGGGAAAACTCACCACTGGTTGGAATCATACCGAGCACAAAGGAAGATGGTTTTGGTTGTTGGAAGTCAATCATCTCATTCCCAGGCCTTCACTGCAGGAGTTTATCAGGGTAGTGTCCTCAGCCCAACCATCTTCAGCTGAGATCCCAGCAGAAAGTGCTTTAAATACTGAGCAGGTCAGGCAGCATCTGTGGAGAGAGAAACAGAGTTAGTGATTCAGCTCGATGGATTCCAGATTTCCAGCATCCACAGTATTTTGCCTCAGATAATGAACCAATCCAGAGCCACATGCACCAAGACCCGGACTACATTCAGGTTTGGGCCGACCAGTGACAAGTAACATTCACGTCACACAAGTGCCAGGCAATGGGCATCTGCAACAAGAGAGAATCCAACCACCTCCCCTTGGCATTCAAAGCATTATCCCATCGCCGAATCCCCCAACATCAACATCCTGGGGAAACATTGACCAGGAACTGAG